>NW_026848745.1:0-20563 GCF_030435595.1 Desarmillaria tabescens | reverse complement strand
GTCACTGAAAAGAAACACGAAGCCTCCGGAAATATCAATTATAATTTCAGGACACATCCTGGTCCTGTGGTCTCCGACAGATGTCCAGAATGTGAATCCGCTTTACATGTAAGTGGGTTTTTCATATACGCGATTATCGTGATTAATCATCTGGCATATAGATAGCAGGTCCGATGTGGTCAGGGCCTATTCATGACACGGATTTTGTTGCCAAGGTGTTGGAGCATGTCGAGGGGAACCCTGATTCGTACGGAACGTCCGCCCGAATGAAAGGAATGCTCACCGTTGCGAAGGAGGTTGGTCTAACTCTAATGAGCGAAATAAATGCTTATGGGTTCTAGGAGCTGCACACACCGTTCTACTTCACGCCGACAAGGGTGGCGAGTTTTTTCCATTGTCAAACACCGTCATTAGATGAGGTGGCGTACGTTGTAAATTAACATGTTAGACGCGGGTTTTAGCTAACATGTGCTAACCGAAGTTCTGCTCTGTTGCATGCGGGTTATTCAATTTCTAGGTCTCATGCAACGCCTGGATCTCTGAAAACGACAGCGACACGGGCGGACCTCCATGATATATTCCGATCATTTGTCAAATTGCATCCTGTCAAGTTAGAGAATGTCTCGGAGACATCTCCAGCTCGAAAATTACTTGCCAAGGAACCCAAGTACAGTTCAAGCTATTCCATCACCAATTGTCACTGACATCCTTTAGAACGGAGGCAAACTTCAAAAGACATCCACAATCTGTCACAACTTCGTCAAAGGTGAAGCTAGTGCGCTATCAAGAGACTCCTCAAAATTGGGGACCAGGTTCGAGAGCGGTGTCGGGAACAGGATCTAAAAGAAAGCGCAAGGCGGAAGATTGAAATGTTCAAATCTGTCAAGATATATGTGTTATCGTACAGTGACTTCCTTTCTACCCGAGAGTACAGCGAAGATAGCATAGGTGAACGAAAATAAACAAAGTATATAAGTAAAAACGCAAAGTGTTCCGAAAAATAAAACCACCAAAGGGGGAAAAAAGGTTCGAAAATATCATGTTGCGCTTGAAATATGTATCCAAGGATGCTTCAAGAGTTCAGCCGCAGCCGGCCTTGCCTCGTGGTCTATTTCGAAAGTCTTCGTCAAGAAGTCTTGAGCTTCTGAAGATATGTCAGAGGGGATAGCCGGCCTCGCTGACGATCCAATCTATAAATGATAATTAATGATGCAAATAAATGTTTGAATGACAAGTAGTACCTTGAATATGGCCTGCATTTGGGTGAGTTGTGCCCATGGGTGTTCACCGGTAAGCATTTCGACGACAAGGCAGCCCACACTCCAGATATCAGCCTTCTGTGTATGCCCACTCTGCTTGACAACCTCCGGCGCCATCCAAAACACCGATCCTTGCAGTGATGGTCGATGGACACGATTGTTACCAGCAAGCGCTTCTGTTTTCATCAAGTTAACAATCTAATGTCCGACATTCAAGCTTGGGAAAATACTCACGGACGTCAACTTTCTTCGATATGCCAAAGTCTGATATCTTGACGCCTCCCTTGTTATCAACGAGAATATTGGCACCCTTAATGTCACGATGGATGATATCACGCTCATGCAGATAGCTAAGACCCTGAAGGATCTGTCGGACAAAGTTCTTGACCAAAGGCTCTTCGAAGGCACCATAATTACGCAGCAGCGCGGTCACCGACCCTCCTGGCACATACTCCAAGAAGATGTTGAGACAGTCATCTTCAAGTGATGAATCTGAACGTAAAGATATCAGCAACGAATCGAGTTCCGTCAGACGAGGATACTAACAAAGGTACTGCACGATATTTTCATGCTGTAGATCTTGAAGCAGTTCTATTTCGCGCTCCAAGGCACTGAGCATATTTTTCTTGCGTTCCTCATTGGGAGCCGAACCAGTTGGCAGCTCCACTTGTTTGACTGCCATAAGAAGACCATTTGAAGCGTCCATGCCCAAATAGACCTTCCCAAAGGATCCTGCACCGATGAGCGCACCTTTGATCCATTTATTCGCTGGATGGATAAAAGACACTAGGTTTAGCCGTGCCATTCTGTCATATATGAACATTTCACTTGCCTTTGCGCATTGCTACGCCTGTAATGTGGTCATCATCTTCGTCCAAGGTAGGACTCTCTGGACCAGACACGATTCCGTCTTCTTCACTATCCGTGTATTGTTCTTCGTCAGGTTCTTCATCGTTGTCATCGGCGCCATCCTCGTTTTCAACCTGAGTCCAACCGTCAGGTTCCTCCGAACTTCTTCTATCGAAAATGCCAGTATTTCTTCTTCTACTTTCGACTTCCTTTGTGATCTCATCTACCGTCATGAGACTTGCGGTATCAGAACGGTCTTTCTTACTTCGAAGTTCGGTCATGTAACTTAACCGACGAGAAGCTCGCGACGCCGTGGACAATGTTCTAGACATACGACGGCTGGCTCCGGTCAGACTTTCCAGAGATTCCGAGAATGATTCCGTTGGGAACGGGATGGGAGGAAGAAGCTCCGGATGATCATTTGTGTTGTCCGAAGTATCATGAAGATTTACAGAACGACCGTCCTCAGTAGAAAGAGATACACGAGGGATGTCTTCAGCTGGTGTTGTATTACCACTATCAGAAGATGGCTTTTCGGGTAAAGGAGGGGCGGCATTAGACGACAAGGAAGTCCTCGAAGCCGAAACCGAGGTCCGCGGAAGCGATGCAAGAGTGCTGCTGCTAAACCTAGAAGGTAATGGTGGATTATAAGAAGAGGCACTGTCACGCATCGTGCCCGTTCGCATCATGCTGTGTCTTGCTGTACGCTCAAGGACCTTCTTCTCTGTGAAAGGGAAGTATTCCGTCAAGTGGGTCGTAATAAGCTCGCTCGGAGGTCGTTGTCCAAAGAAGTTGCGCAACTTAGATGGTCTCTTCGCACTATGCGTAGTGGCAGGACTCGACCTGCCTGAACCAGAATGCGTAGGAGAGGGTGGTTCCAGAGCCTTTTCAGGATCACGAACACCCAAACCACTGAGAATACTGATGGAGCTAGCTCGTTTCGTACTCTTAGGTGTTTGACCTCCGAGGAAACGACCATGGGGTGGAGAAGGAGGACTATTTCGATCCTCGCGACGAGCCTTTGCAATTTTCCGCAATGATAAGGGCTTGTCTCGGGCTGGATGGTCAAGTGAGGCATGGCAATATGAGAGCAGTGCAGCCTCATCTAACGGCCCTAGAATAAAGCATTCAGTGATTTAGATAAAACAAAAACGTGGCTCGATTTACCCGTCCCATCATCTCGATACGCGCCCCAGCCGTCAACGCTAAGTCCGCCATCTTCCATTTGTACACTATCCACACCTTCAGAATCCGTATTGCGTGCTCCACGCTTGCCAAATTTCTTCAAGACTTTTTCAAGAACCTCAACACCGCCTGCGCAATTATCGACATCAATAGTATAAGTGAGACCCTCATCGGGAAGCGCTATTTTAACCAATTTCCGTCTCAAGTCATCCAATGAAGGTGCATTTGTGTGTGAAGGGGTACTCGGGTTAAACGACCCACGTCCGACAGTATAGGTGGGAGGTGAAGTACCTGCTGCTCCGAATCCTTCGGCGATGGGTGAAAGATTTGCGGTTTGGGAAGCGTTTGAACCTGGGGCAGTGGCTTGGCTTGTGGCATATGGATGCGCCGAACCTCCACCTAATCTCTGCTGCTTGCTAGCAGGGCTAGATGAGACCGGGGAATTGAGACCTATCGATCCATTCCTGCCATGAGCCGGGTTGGGCGTATTGGTACCGCGACCGAGCACGAGGGTGGTGAGGTTGAACGTGAAGTAGCTTGTGGTGTTTTGCCACCGCCGGGGTTTCCGGGACGTGGATCAGCAGGAAGGTGATAACCTGACCAGGTCGAGCCTTGCGAAGGTGTGAGGAGGACTTGGTTTGGAGGAGCAGGCGGCAGAGGTTGTGTCGCGTACGTGGGCACATTGTCAGTCTGGGTGGGCGTCCGCCGACCATTTGATTGAGAACCTTGGAAATGTCGAACAGGAGGACGTCCAGGAGGTGGAAGAGGTGGCTGCCCACGAGGAGGAGGAGGAAGCGGGGGTAACCCAGACCTGGTTGAACCTGGATGAGCACTACTAGGCGTAGTGTTGGATGGGCCTGCGATTGGCTGAGGAAGTGGACGTATAGGAACATTGGGTTTTGCTGAATCTGGTGGTTGTTGGTCGCGGATTAGCCGAGGTAAATCGTGTCTAATGGGGTTAGAGTTCAGTAACAGAGGTGGGGGTCTGCCGCTCTCTAGTCCCCTGCGCACGGTTAATGGAGAGGCGGATTGATCTGACGGCATAGCGGCCGTCGTCGAATTCTCGAGACCGGTTACCAACCGCGATCTATTGTTGGTTTCCAGGACAGGAGAAGCAACAGATCTCGTCGAGGCCTTCTGCCTCAGTGCCTTCACAGCGTGCAGTATCCTGAACCTATCACCAATACTGCTCACTCCATTTCTTGAAGTGTTGTCTGATCCAATTCCAGAAGAATGTCACCTCGGATATCATTTGCCTTGAAAGTGGCGGCATGGCTGCCACATTTAATATCCGCAAGCCAGCGTGCAACATGGGCATCGGTCCACGTACGGATATAGTCGCTATAGCTGACACCTGGCGTAGGTTCCGTGGTACCGTTTGGGTGGCTCAGAGTCGGCGTGGAGGGAAAGGGAGAGCTCTGCCCTCTTATTGTGGTCATTAGGGACCGAGGAACAGACTGTTGCGCCTGAAATGAAGATGTGGGCGAAGATGGAGAAGAAGGTTTGGAAGACGGATCGGCGGAGTTGTCGTGAACATGGAACAAATTATTGGTAGCGGCTAGTGCAGACATGTCGAGATGAAATCAAGGCGTGAGGTGGTGAAACAGTGAACTGGATGATGTATCGGAGATACAAAGAGACAGTTCCAACGTCAGTAGGTGGTGATACAACGCAGACAGCCACGATTTAAAAGAGTACGGAGAGCATAAAGAAAGCTGTCAATAATAGTCAGTAGACAAAAAGGAAGAAAAATGGGAAATACCTGAACAAGGCGACGCTAATACGAAGAAGAAAGAACAGAAACGACGTGGTGGTTAGAAGAAGAGGTTTGATGAATTCTGTGCTGGACGCAGGCCCGATGCACAGAGGGGACAATGGTGCTTTTCACTGTAAAGCCGTGAACGCGAAAGCGGGTTTGCTTGGTCAGCGGCATTGCCATCTCGATTTGGCCATGGCAACCGGGATCGGGCCGGTCCCGCAATCGTTACGAGTGACAGTCACAACCGATCAGAAATAGATCTTTGTCAGCTCTTATCCTGGCACGTAAGCGGCCTGGCGCACAAATTCATTTGGATGCTGACATCCCTGCAAGGCAGTGAAGGTGAGGTCAGGCCGATGTGTGTGTTTTTGGGTGTTTTTGCACAGCTGAAACGCATGGCAAATTACCTTTGTTCCGTAGTTGCTGCGATCCAAGACTGTCTCGGAGGCAAATACGGTGACAATATATTTAGTATCCAAGGCAGAAAAAAACAGAAATGAGTCGTAGCTCCTGGCCCCTTAGGATGCTTCTTTGCGAGGATGCTTGTCACTAGAAACAGGAGGCTTGCGGGAGGGCCGGGAGTGCCTTGAGAAATTCCCAGGGTGTGGCAATGTGGCTGTGGTGCATAAATATTGACCACATAAACAGAACAGGGAAAACGCCGACCATCTTTCGAACGCTGCTACGTCTGGCTGTCCGACTGACTCTGTCACTCTCTCCCATCATCGTTGCTCGCCTTTTGCCTGGCGACAGGCTTTATCCTGTTCGTCCCTGTATAGATTCTATCTTTCCCTCTAATACGCGTCCCTCCTCCCTCTTTCACCCCTTTCCCTCTCCCTCTGGTCGGTCCCCACACCACCATGCGGCTTTTTACCGCAATTACCGCCTTATCGGCTCTCGCTGGCCTCGTTCTCGCCTCGCCGTATCGCGACGACCTCACTGACTACAATATTAATGTCAATCAGGATGCAACCCAACCGACAGAGTACAAGGCGACTCGAGCAAATACCACTTATACACCCTCTCCCGAAAATTGGCGGGCTCTTCCCGTCTATACCGTTCTACTGGACAGTTCGCGAGATGGCGATCCTTCCCATAATGATACTTTGGCACCATGTACGAAAACGACTGGAGAGAAACCCAGCTCAGATATGTGGCGACCTCCATGGGTACTTCTATCAAAGTTGGACTACCTCTATGGCATGGGGCATCCGGGTCGTTTTCATTTCTGGACGCCTTTTCTGAACATGTTGTGGCAGGCCGACAGTGTGTTATTAACCTTTCCCCCTGTTCTTCTTCACTTAACATTCTATAGGTTACTCACCGCTTGACTTCACCGTCCTTGATCCTCACTGGGGCACTATCGATGATTGGAGGAATGCAATCGATACCATACACGCCCATAACATGTACTTGATGGTCGATTTCACCGTAGGAACCATGTCGGATCTCATCGGCTTTGATGGGTAAGTCCACTGTCTTGTACTGCAACAGCGTGACCGAGTTTCATTCCTTGCTTCAGTCACTTGAACAGCAGTACGCCTTTCAGTCTGAACGAATACGATGCCGTGTACAAAATCCCAATTATATGCCTTGGAATTTTACCGAATATGCGGACTTTAGTGTAAGATACTTATCACCTCAGCCCTGGCTTTTTTACCTACTTGATACTTACAGATTAGTAACACCCGGAATGATTCATGCGAAATGCCCAAGTTTTGGGACGATGATGGTTCTATTGTCACCATCGAGACGAATGGCTGCATGGAGTCAGATTTTGATCAGTATGGTGACATGGAGGCTTTCGGTGTGCACGCGGATTGGCAACGTCAATTGTCCAAATTCGCCTCCGTCCAGGACCGTCTCCGTGAATGGAAGCCCGAGGTTATGGCCAAGCTTCAAAACTTCGCCTGCATGGCCCTCACTGCCCTGGATTTTGACGCCATCCGTATCGATAAAGCTACTCAGGTTACGGTTGCCGCTCTAGCGGAGTGGACTTCCAGCGCGCGTACTTGTGCGTACAACCTTGGTAAGAAAAACTTTTTCGTCCCGGGTGAAGTTACCGGAGGTGACACTTTCGGCTCCCTATACTAGTAAGAAGCTCCTGCTCTCAGCCATTTTCTATCTGACAGTTGTGCTCAGTGGACGTGGGCGTACTCCTACGCAACTTCCTGGCGGGTTTTTGATCGCAGCCAACCTTACGTCGGATGACAACGAATACTTCCTTCGGGACAAGGGCGTCAATGGGCTGGATTCAGTCGCCTTCCACTATTCCATTTATCGTTCTCTTACTCGATTCTTGGGTATGGACGGTAACCTCAACGTCGCTTACGATGTGGACATCAACTTCATCACCGCATGGAATCAGATGTTCGTTGACAATGACTTCATCAATCAATTAACGGGGAAAGTTGATCCCCGACACATGTATGGAACGAGCAATTTTGATGTGTTCCGTTGGCATAGTCTGGCCGATGGTAGGGAGCGTAGTGTTCTGGCCACCTTCATCGCTAGCCTTGTCATGCCCGGCATTCCTTTGGTGGGTTCATTTTGGCTATTGACTAGAATCCCTGTCTGAACATTTTGTCCTCAGTACTTCTATGGTGAAGAGCAAAATTTCTACTTGTACGACACCGGTGCATCCAATTATCTCTACGGGTGAGTGTTTTAACTTCTCATATATGATTCTTGTGGCTCAACTTCCTATAGGCGTCAAGCCATGACGAGCAACACAGCGTGGAAGCGACACGGTTGCTACACTCTTGGCTCTGAACAGTACTTCAACATGCCTCTGGATAAAGCCTTAGTAGGGTGCCATGACGATTGGAACGCCCTTGATCATTTCGATCCTACGACCGATAGTCGTCGGATGTTCGCGCACTTCAACCACCTGCGCACGATATATGGTGCATTGCAAGACGGATTTAATCTCGTGCAGCGTGGCAACTGGACCCACTTCATCGAGCGGCCCGGTTCCAATAACACAGTGACTGAGATGGGCCTGTGGTCTATCTCCAGGTCTGGTATTTCAGGTGTCCAAAATCTTACCGGAACTTTTACGGACCAGGTTTGGATGCTGTACAGCAACGAAAACGAGACTAAGACCTGGCAGTACGATTGCCAGGAGTCGTTATGGATTTCATCTCCTTTCCAGTCCGGTACAACGGTACGTAACTTGTTTGCGCCGTTCGAGACATACACTTTGGAGGATTCCGGCTCAGCGTACTATGCCGATGGCAAAGCTCCTTGGTATGGCTGTCTTCCAAATCTTACTATGGACGCCTATGGGTTCAAGGCACTCGTGCCTGTAGCTCAGTGGGTTGCTCCACCCCTCGCGATGACCGCATTCAATCCAGGCCATGACTACCGTTTGTTGGCTGAGGATGGCCAGACGAACGCTACCACTGTCGACATTTCGATCGAATTCAACACTGTTATGGACTGCAACTCAGTCACAAATGCGATCTCACTCAATATGTCTTCATCGGGCAAAGGTTCCACACCGTCGATCACAAACGTCAACTGCCAAAATGTATCCAACCCCCCCGCATCTGTTATCCAAGGTGGTTCAACATCTGCATGGGAATGGACTGCGACTTTGACAAATTTCCCTGACGGAGTGTTAGAAATCATTGTCGATAAACCTCAGGACAGTAATGGAAATTCCACAAACGTACGTATTGACTGAGAATTAGTTCTGCTTGGGACTTACTGTTACTCTTGATAGGCCGTAGATCATCTTCTTTTGAGGAAGGGCTCTTCTCAGAATGTTATGGTCTTCCCCGAGAACGACTACAATGATGACGTCTTTACCAAGTCGGACGGCAAGTACACGTTCACTCACAAAGCTTACGGCGCCGAAAAGTTCAGGTACTCGTGGAACTTTGGTCAAAACTGGACAAGCTGGGCTGACTGGGAGGATACAACGACGATCGACTCTGGCGTCTTCACGGACTCTGACTTGTTTTGGGATGGCGATCATATCATTGTGCAGTGTACGCTCTGAAATCCTACTATGTTGTTTCTGTCACTAATGGTGATCTAGATTGGAGTCGAGCCACAATGTCAACGGCTGCTGTAGTTCACGCAGACTATGGTTGGTCCGGAGCTCGTCGGCGCGTTCCTCAGCTACTCGCTCGTGGCCCTTACAACACTTGGGGTTTCGACAGCGGTCTGTCGAGCGTGATGGAACAGAATGATGACGGCTACTGGGAACTGGAAATCATGGCTCAGTGGCCGACGTACGTCCAGCTCAATGTCTGGGGTTTCGATGACTACTACTACGGAGATGTTGATGGCGATGGCATTCTCGACCGACTTCCTCCAAATACCGCTGCTCCCAACTACGTGAACATGTCTGCTCCACCATCTCCCCATCTTGCCTGGTCGCTACTTGTTGACGACTCTACCATGAGATGGTGGCTGAAGCCACGTGGGCAAGCATCCGTCGGTGCTATCATGTACGCTCTACTGCTTGCCATTCCCTTGATCACCGGTACTCTCGCCGTTCTCGTTTTCATGTGGTCATTCTACGGTATCAAACACAATCAATACGGCGTGAAAGCGAAGACTAACAGCTACTTCCCCATTCTGGGCGTTTTGGGCAATAAATCCCAGTCGGACCTGAAAGACGGAGGAATGCCAGAGAAGGGAGGAGGCATTTTCGGGCATCACAAACACATCGGAGAGATTATAGGCTGGCCTGAGGATAAGAACAAGCGCCGGAAAGTGCTTATCGCTACTCTCGAGTACGAGATCATCGACTGGAAGGTCAAGGTCAAGATCGGTGGTCTCGGTGTTATGTCCAGTCTTATGGGTAAAGCAATGACTGATGTCGACTTAATTTGGGTCGTGCCGAAAGTCAAGGACGTGGAGTACCCAGCTGGAGATCCCGCCGAACCCATCGAGGTTATCATCTTCGGCGAGCCCTATCTCATTGAGGTGGAGACTCACGTTTTGGACAACATCACATATGTTATCCTTGATAGTCCCGTATTCCGCGCCCAGACCAAAGCTGATCCTTATCCGGCTCGCATGGACGATCTCAGTTCCGCTATCTTCTATTCGACTTGGAACCAAGCTATTGCCGCTACTGTTCGTCGCAATCCCACTGTCGATATCTACCATGTGAACGACTACCATGGTGCTTTGGCGCCCATCTATCTCCTACCCAAGGTCCTCCCCTGTTGTCTGTCGCTTCACAATGCCGAATTCCAGGGTCTCTGGCCACTTCGGACCAAGGAAGAAATGAAGGAAGTTTGCTCGGCATTCAATATCAGCAAGGAGCATTGCACTAAATATGTTCAGTTCGGAAACACGTTCAACTTGCTGCATGCGGCCGCTTCCTTCATCAGTGTCCACCAGAAAAGTATTGGTGTGGCTGGTGTGTCTGACAAGTATGGTAAACGCAGTTGGGCCCGATACCCTGCCCTTTGGACGCTCAAGCATGTCGATTCCTTGCCCAATCCTGATCCCAGTGATATTGAAGCGTTGGACGAAGCTCCCACAAAGGCCAAGGACGTTCAAATCGACGAAGTTGCAGAAGCCGCCCGCCCGGAACACAAGCGCCAAGCACAAGAATGGGCTGGGATCAAACAAGATCCCGATTCTGACTTGTTCGTATTCGTCGGTCGTTGGTCCAAACAAAAAGGTGTGGATCTCATTGCTGATGTAATGCCTTCTTTGTAAGTTTCCCTCATAACTACAGTCATCTCAACTTAAACTTTCACACAGGTTGGAGAAACGACCCACTATTCAGCTCATTGCTGTTGGTCCTGTTATTGACTTGTATGGGCGATTCGCCGCCGAAAGCTAGCGCGACTGATGGAAATGTTCCCGGAATCGGGTCTACTCAAAGCCTGAGCTTCACAGCGCCTCCCTCCCTATCTGTTCAGTGTGCCGATTTGCTCTGATTCCCTCGCGTGATGAGCCTTTTGGTCTTGTAGCTGTCGAATTTGGTAGGAAAGGTGCTCTCGGAGTCGGAAGTCGTCTTGGAGGTCTGGGTTTAATGCCGCGGTTGGGTTAGCTGATTCATTTCATTCATTAACGATTGACGACTAACCTATCTCTCTTGTTATAGTGGTATCCTGTAGAATCCAGTTCAACGGCACACATGCTCTCACAGTTGACCAAAACTATCAAAATGGCTCTGAAGTCCACCGAGGAAGAACGCGCGGTTCTCCGGGCCCGATCTGCCGTCCAACGTTTCCCTGTGGTCGAATGGCGTCAGCGAATGGAAGATTTCCACAAGCGCAGCATCACCACCAGCCGTGCTATCGCCGGCGGTGATGCTTGGCGGGAGTCTGATTGTGATGGCGCTGGTGTTCGTCCTATGGCAGATACCGATGATTGGAACCCTGTCAACCAGGCTTACCCGTCTCAGCCTGAGTGGGACCGAAACAGCATGCTTGACAGTCCTCATGCCAATACGCCTGGCTCTCCCGGTCAATGGAGTCAAGATACTCTTACACCGTCTGGTGGACCTCGGTTACTACTCCCTCCAGATGGCTCTCGCAATTCGATTACTACCGACGGCGGTCAAGATGACGACTACTTCAGCCATTCGCGCGGTAGTACACTGGAGCCTGGTCCAGGATACAACGATTTCCTCGAGAGGGCCAATCGCACCATTGCCCGGGACCAGCGCCATGCTCCAGATCCATTCTTGGATGAAAATCTCACACCCAATCGTCCGTTTGGCGCCCACTCTCGCGTGTCTTCGGTTGAATCGATCTCGTCTATCGTTGATGAAAAGTCCAACTCGCCTTTGAACAAAGCCATCGCCTCGGTATGACTGTTCTTTCGTCTAATGAAAATGACCTAACACAGTTCTAGTTCACTGATGCTGATGGCGGAGTCGCTTCGGAATTCGTTCAAAAACTGCAGGCCCTCAATGCTAAAAACTCGGAGCACGAACTGTCCATCGAGAAGTTCCTCGTCAAAAGCGAAGAAGCA
Organism: Desarmillaria tabescens; assembly: GCF_030435595.1. Classification (NCBI taxonomy): domain Eukaryota; kingdom Fungi; phylum Basidiomycota; class Agaricomycetes; order Agaricales; family Physalacriaceae; genus Desarmillaria; species Desarmillaria tabescens. The sequence goes on along the minus strand of NW_026848745.1, from coordinate 8,557 downwards.
TTCTTTGGCAAAGTTCGCAAGGACAAACTCGACAGTGCTGCCAGTATCAGGTCATCGCAGCGTGATTCCGTCTGGGGAACACCTTCTCCATCAATATACTCTCGCCCTGATTGTACGTTTACAATCACCAATTTTTGACTTACTCTGACCTTTTCCGCTAGCGCCTAACACGCAAGCCTTTTCTTCTGAATATGATGGACCCCTTCGTAACGATGCAGGCGCCCCTGAAATCACCCATGACAGGCTACAGATCGCCATGTCTCGTGAAATATGGGGCTGGCCATTGTACTATTGTCATCGCTGCGGGTCAGGTGAGATATGCTTTTCAATGGCATCGTATACCCTCTCAATGCTTTTGCAGATGTTGAGTGCAACAAGCTTCCAGATCACTCTTTTGACTGGTCGAAGTTGGCAAGACGATGTTCAGCTTTATGTCCTTGGTGGTGTATTCCTTGCTGCATCTGCGGTGTGGTATCCTCTGTTCAGACTGAAGCCATCTATATTCCTGTCCGCACCTTGGATTTTCTTCGGTCTTGCATTCCTATTGTCGGTTTCCCTTCGGTCTCTTCTTCAATCAAGCCTGCACATAGAGCACTTGCGAGCACAGCGACCTGGTGTTATGCCGTCGCCTCGGCCGCCGCCTTCTTATTCTTTGGCCTCAACTTTGGTGAAGAAGCGGGTGCTGCGACGGAGGTGTGGACTCTTCGTGCATGTATCGTCCAAGGTTCCCAGCAGATTTGGGTGGCGGCACTGTGGTACTGGGGCCATTCCCTAACTGGTCAATCAGACGATTATACGCCGCCATGGTGGATTGTTCTCATCGTCTGGCCGCTGGCCCTCATGAGTTTCATCTTCGCTTATTGATGCTTTACGGTCTTCCAGGTGAGTCGTAGAGCATTGTTTCGCATGTTTTCGGTTTCTCATCACCTCTTCAGAGTACTATCGTCAAACACCGCCCAAGGTGCCTCACTTCTTGAAACCTTGTTCCGCCCGTAAACTGGTTATATGGTTCCTTGCGTCCGAAATCCTTCGAGACTACTGGCTCAGTGGGGTAAGTGCCTGTCCAACTTCTATCCAATGTATGTTTAACTGTCTATCCTCGTATAGCCTTACGGACGCAACTGGAGTTTCTTGTGGGATGTTCCTATTCCAACATATCAGATTCTTCTCTTGGTCATCGCTTTCTTCATTGGTGTTTGGGGACGGGCTTCTTGGCATCCTTACGCACTTCAGTAAAACACACACGTGGCTTCTGCCTGTTTCGCGGTGGGTCTCGGTGCACCCAAATGGTGTCAGATGATGTGGGTACTTCTTTCGCTTGCGCTCTATATTCCTTGGGCGGGAAGTGGTGGTGGACCATACCTGGTTTTGTCACTGTGGTTGTGGCTCGGTGTTTTTAGATGCCGTTCAGGGAGTTGGTCTCGGTATGATCCTGCTCCAGACACTTTCACGGCTGCACGTTTGTGCCACGCTGGCATTCTCTCAAATTATCGGTTCGATTTGTGTCATGATCGCTCGAGCGACTGCGCCAAATCGTATTGGGCCTGGAAGCGTGTTCCCTGATGCTGCTAAGTGGGACTTTGACGAGGGTCTCAAAGGTTTGTTGAACAAATCTTTCTAGTCGGATTATGTGTTGATTCGTATCACACAGGGAGTCCCATGGCCGAACCTATATTCTGGATAGCACTGATCTGCCAATTGATAATTGTCATTGGTTACTTCTGGTTCTACCGTAAAGAACAGTTATGTAAGTTTTTTTTGAGATGCACCTCTCTGAGATTCCGGATGCTTATGGGTATGTTTAGCACGACCATGATCACGACGTTTATTTTTTTTCTATTCGGACATTAGAAGGCATAATCATTTTGGACTGTGTTATTTACTCACCCTCGTTTTCGAACTGGGAAATCATCGGCAATGCTACAGGGATCGGACATTATGGGATACTTGTTAGATATTGCTATCACACACTCTCTAGACGCGGACTATCTTTAAGTAAGAAGCTGTTTTGATTATTCTACACATTGCATAAATATGATTCTTTCTGTTTACTGGCATAATTTATTTGGCTACCGCGTGACTTTGTTCTTTCTTCACCTCGGCCATTACATTGCGCTTTCTTACCGCTATTACAAAAAAGTTGCACTTGACTCTATGCTCGGACTCGAAGACTATGGCAGCGGCAGTGAGAGCGATGGGGAAACCGAGACAAAACCACAGACTTCGAGTGGCATAATCAGTCAGTCATTGAAACCTCAGTCCAAAACGACCTCATCATCCAGCATTGCCCTACCTCCTCCTAGGACAAAGAAGCGAATCGCGATTGCTCTGCCCTCACTCAAGTCTGTGAAAGACGACGGAGATGAAGAAGAGATATCCAAACCTGTCGCGAAGAAGCCTCGATTGGAGTCTGGTGCTGGGACATCATCGTTGATGTCTATGCTTCCGGCGCCAAAACAGAAAAACCCCACTACCTGCTCCGACAGAACGAGTCCTGGGTGGCGGCAAGGGTCAGGCTTTGTCCTTCAATCTGCCTTCAGCACCGTCAGCCGACGAGGGCGAGGGCGAAGCGCCAGGGCCAGGGCCTTCAATACCCTTTCTGCCACCGTCGCTGGCAAAAGGGAGGTCCAACATATCATTGGAAGAAGAGAGACCCCAAGCCTGCTGCTCGGACTGCTGCTCCTGCTCCTGCCTTGGATTTCTTTTCATTAGGTGAGGAGTGCTATCGAAATGGCTTTTATGCGTTACTTATATTATATACTCAGGCGCCTCCTCCTCCTCTACACCCAAGCCCACTGACCCTTCGTCATCCTCCATCAGCATATCTTCCGCACCAGCCATTCCAACTTTTGAACCACCAGAACCGACAATGAACGACGAATATCCTGGGTACTACCAACTTCCCTCAGGCACATGGAAGGCGCACGAGCCAGAGTATTATGCAAAGTTCCTGAAGAGGTGGCAAAAGGAGTACAATGACCAGGTTCGGGCTTTGGAGAAGGGTGTTGCGAAAGGCTTTGAGGGTATGGAGAAGGATGGCATGGAGGACGTCGACGCTAAGACGGAGATGGAGCGAGCCAAGAAGGAGATCAAGGAGAGAGAAGAGAGAAAGGCGATAACGAAGGGTGCTGGAGATGCTCCTGAGAAACCGAAAATGAACATCAACGTCAGTTTCTCGCGCTGTTTGGCATTTATTCCTTGTTTAATTTCTTTTTTCTAGGCATCCAAGCTCAGCGGTATTGCTCGCTCCAGACATCAGCTGTCAACGATGCTCAAGGAGGCATACGAGAACAGAGAAGTTCTGGAAGAGAAAATTGCGGAAGGCAGACGCAACCGTAAGGAGGCTGGGAACAAATACGGTACGCATAACCGGCGTTGCTTACTACTGTCTTGCGTTCTGATTTACACTCACAGGGTTCTGATTTACCCTCTTATTTACGTGCATCCATACATCTGTATAAATATATATAATGCCCGGGCTACAAATGTACGACAAGACTAGATATGCTCTATAATATATAGATGGTACGTAGCCCGTCAGGATGGTGGAATAAGATGACTAGAATACAAAGCAAAAGTGAAATGAAAGTACCATCCGGCTACGGATACAAATCCCGTTCACTTGCCACCGGCAGAGAATTCTGTTCGCAAGACCATGAGAACATGATCATAGATGAAGACGATATATGACACGTACTGGTGACAGATTTGGTTCCCTCAGAAATGGCGTGCTTGGCTAGTTCACCGGGAAGAATGAGACGAACACTGGTCTGGATTTCACGGGAGGAGATGGTTGATTTCTTAGAATAGGCGGCGAGCTCTGCAAATAAGACATTAGATTGAGTACGTGACGGCGAAACAGCATCACAACGCACTAGAAGCCTCGGTAGCAACACGTTCAAAAATGTCGTTGACGAAGGAGTTGAGGATGGCCATTGCCTTGTTGGAGATACCAGTGTCGGGGTGAACCTGCTTCAAGACTGCACAAAAGATGACGCGTCAGGAGATGAGTCATGGTCCAAGATAAGCCAACCGACGCGTACCCTTGTAGATATACGAGCTGTAAGTCTCCTTTCTCGACTTCTTGCGCTTCTTCTTCTCGCCATCGGCGGGTGCTGCAGCCTTGCTCTTGCTGGCAGTCTTCTTCGCAGCCTTGGTGTCTGTCTTAGCTGGCGCCTTGCCAGCGGTTGAAGCCGGAGCTTTGGAAGCAGTTGAGGCGGGCTACAAGCACATTAGACGAGTGATATGGGCGATAGGGCACGCAGTATATACCTTGGGTGCCATTGCGGTTGAGAATGTGTGAGGATGTGGTGATAACTTGAGGAGAAGGTGGTGGTTCTGGTCAAGGGCGGTTCGACGGCAACAAACAGACAATCCAATATAAATAACGCGCGGAGTTTCAATATGCATCACGTGCCACGACGCGTCAAGACAGGGGCTCTCACTAAGTCAGACCCCGGCCATGTTTGTGCTAACAATTTATACTTCATGTGTTACCGCAGTTCTCCAAGTACTCATTCATCATGACGAGCACCCAGGGAAGACGACTACAAATTGGTATCATCTGACCATCTGTTGGGAGTGTATACAGGGATATTGTAGATAGTATTAATGCCTCTGATTAGACTTCATCAACCGATATCTCTTTGTCTCCTTTATATAAATGCTGTGTTTCTATATGTGATCCATTCATGCGTTCTCCGCTACAATTAGTCAAAAATGACCGTTCCCGTCATGCCGACCACTCCGTCTTCGTCCTGACACCACATAAATGCCTTGTCGCCTGTCCATTGTCCAAAGATTGTATGTTGTCGATTGACGATGAGAGGATTCGTGGCCTGGTATTCGAATGTCTTGATCTCGACACCCGGGTTTTGCTCAGTGGCTGTTTCAAGCATCATGAGGGCCGTAAGAGGTCCGTGAACTAGACGCTCTACAGACGAGTCAGAAAGGAGACATTGGTACCATGTCAGACTGGCCTGGATATCCTTCAAAGTTGCGCACATAATCCTTGTCTAGATGGATATGGTGCGCATTGAAGGTAAGCGCAGAAAATCGAAACAATGTCGTCAGCGTCGGCTTGTAAGTGAATGAGAAATCAGATGTGTTTGGTATCCCAGGAACTGGGTTTCATGTAGTATTAGAGAAATTATTGACTCTGAAAGAGATCACTGTACCTACCTTGACGAGGCTCCTTCTTAACTGTAGCAGCAACGGGCAAATAAGCATGCACCCTTTCCTCAACCACAGAGGGAACAGCCGAATCCTCCATGGAGATCTCGATTTTCTTGTTCACAAACACGATAGGACGTCCACGGTCAAAGTTCTTCTTTTCGACAGAGCCTATCGTCATTTTAGCAGTCGCCTTGCCACCAATAAGCAGAGGGTTTCCCGCCATCCACGATATCTTTCCGCCTGCCCACATCCTGCGAGTGAACGGTTCCGGTGGACAGAAATCTGCATCCGTGCCGTCTCTACGCAGGAAGGGCTCAGGAATGCGAGGGTAGAAGAATGTTGTATGGTGACCGTAACCCATCGGTGTCGACGGCTCTGGCGCATGGAACGGTTTGCGTATTCCGTCGCGGGTAGGAAGAGTCACATAGAGATCAGATAGATGCTCTGGATGGAGGGTGTCGTTCAGAATGTACTGTTTCGGCGAGGCGATCCATTTGTCCAATGCTTCGAAATTGTAGGCTGCATCTGACGAGTACAGCCGTCGAGCAGCAAGACGCTGAATACCTGCTCTAAGCATCGTTGAAAGCAGGGTCAATGACATCACCGCCGCCCGTGTCGACAGAGGCGCCAGACAAATCTTGCCAAACATTTCCGACCTCTCATCTCCTCCCTAACCATAATGGATCCTGGGCCACCTCTCGTCGTCGACAACGGTACCGGTGTACGTGTACCAAATTCTTACTTCAGACGTACACACTCACCCTGCGCAGTTCGTCAAAGTCGGATACGCAGGCTCCAACTTTCCCGAGCATGGTGCGTCCTGAGCTCGTTTATATCATCTCTCACCGTACTGACAAATGCCTCAGTATTTCCTTCTATTGTTGGCCGTCCCATTCTCCGAGCTGAAGAACGAGTTGGCAACGCGACCATTAAAGATATCATGATTGGCGATGAAGCAGCAGAGAACCGAAACTACCTTCAGATAACGCAGCCGATGGAGCACGGAATCATACGCAACTGGGAGGATATGAAACATTTGTGGGACTACACCTTTGATGAGAAGCTCAAAGTGGATCCCAGGGGACGGAAAGTGCTGCTGACAGAGCCCCCGATGAATCCAAAGGTGAACAGGCAGAGGATGTGCCAAGTTATGTTCGAGGAATACGGATTTGATGGAGTGTATGTTGCCATCCAGGCCGTGTTGACGTTGTATGCGCAGGGTACGTTGCTGTACCGTCATTTCTGACTGCGCTCATCGTTCGAAAGGATTGACAACGGGTGTCGTCGTGGACTCTGGCGACGGCGTGACTCATATTGTTCCGGTATACGATGGATTTGCGATGCCCCATCTCACACGGCGACTTGATATCGCAGGGCGCGACGTAACGAGATATCTGATTAAGCTGTTGCTGAGACGGGGATATGCATTGAATCGAACAGCAGACTTTGAGACGGTGCGAGCGATCAAGGAGAAACTCTGCTACGTCAGGTGAGTTCTTCTGTCTCTCCGAAGGATCGCTGTTGATAATTTGCCATTAGCTACGATTTGGAGCTTGATACACGTCTTTCAGAGGAGACCACAGTGCTAGTCGAAAGCTATCAGGTCAGGCACTTTGATATGTATAGCTCTAAACTAATAAAGCGAACAGCTCCCTGACGGACGGACAATTAAAGTTGCAGAGGAGCGATTCGAAGCTCCAGAATGCATGTTCCAACCACACCTGATCGATGTGGAACAGCCTGGCATCGCGGGTAATGGTCTATACCGTGTTCTACTTCATTTGCTAACCCCTTGATGTAGAAATGCTCTTCCAAACCATCCAGGCCGCTGCTGTTGATGTCCGCTCTGAGCTTTATAAGCACGTCGTTCTTTCTGGTGGATCGAGTATGTACCCAGGGCTTCCTAGCCGGCTGGAGAAAGAGATGAAGCAGCTCTATCTTGTCGAGGTGCTCAAGGGTGATCCTTCGAGGTTAAATGTGCGTATCTATCCCGTGACTCTCTACAATGCTGATTGTCCTCACTGCAGAAATTCAAAATCAAGATTGAGGATCCTCCCCGGAGGAAGCACATGGTCTTCCTTGGCGGTGCCGTCCTAGCAGATATTATGAAAGGCCGAGAAGAGTTCTGGATAACACGCGAAGAATGGTTCGAGCAGGGTATACGCTCCCTAGATAAGCTCGGCAGAGGAGATTAGTTAAAGTAGATGGAGGGACGGTTTTCTTAAGACTAGTTTACGAAAACTCATAGTATTGGAATTCAAATGACTTATTCTATTCGTGGAGTCAGTTGAGGGACCGAAGGCAGGGATTAAATAATTCTTTAATTTAATAAACGATTTAATATTTAGGCAAAAATTTAATAAATAATAGAATACTCCCACAAAGGAAAAAATAAAAAACATGCCCCCACCCAGGATCGAACTGGAGACCCTTGCATGATGGCCAAGTTATCCTCATAAGTACAATGCTCTACCACTGAGCTATGCGGGCTACACAAGTCGATGCCATCTAAATTATATGACTTAGCACTTGCCACAGACCCATAGCCTTGTCAGTGGCCAGCTGTTACAACTGGTATGCTACATCTGCACGTCGGCTTGACGCGATTGGCTATGTCGTGTACATGCTCATACCTAGAGTAGAAGCCTCCTGCAAAATCGAACTTGCAACCAAGCTGAATAAAAAGCAGTCCAGAGCGCAGGTGCCCCCATACTTGTCTTGTGACAAATCTCCAGTCGTAGTGGGGGTCGGACTTATATGTCGCCTTCATATATCTCACACACAGAATACCAGGTAGCTTTCTTACCCGGAGATATATCAGACGAAGATAATTGAAGGCATTGGACAGTCTCTTTTTGCTCTTCAAGTAATTGACTCTCACGCAACTTCAAGTGCTTTTCGTGTTCTCAACCACAATGGCGGGTTTTCTTGTGACTGACAAACTCGTAAAGTACGATGTTACGTACCAAAACCCCGGCTTTACTTTAATTCATCTCATACCAGTAAGAATACAGCTCGTTCCAAACGATATGTTGAGTAAAATCCTAAATAAAATAATGACTTTAGTCTATGAGCTCAACCGTCCTATGTGGGGGGAGCGTCTTGAGAAAACACATCTACGTAGCGGTTACGAATAGGTCGCTTCGAGCCTTGCGACTTGGGTCGTCCTGGCATAGGAGATGGTGGCGGCGGCCCAAGTCGAGCACTGGGGGGTGTAGGAGGTCCGGGCTCTACTTCAGGAGTAGGTACCAAGTTCGAACGAACGCGTGGAATTGCCCGTCGATTCGGTGGTGCCGTTGAAGATTCGGCAGCAGAAGCAGGTCGAACAGGTGGTCGTCCATCCATCGAATCGGTCGGAGGCGACATACCTGTATACATGCCT
>NW_026848744.1:0-20589 GCF_030435595.1 Desarmillaria tabescens | reverse complement strand
GTCAATGATGATCAACGAAATATCTGCGTGCATGCGAAGCGACTACGGACAAGCGTTGGTTGAGCATCCAGGTAAAACCCTCGACGAAGAATGTGGTTGTTTACATTGAAGAGCCTCCAGTTCTGAGACCTCAATATCAATCCCCAATTGAGTTCATGGCCATGTATCCTCAAGCATACTGTGATCGAGACGATATTTTTTGACACCTTGGGAAGGCAGGTTTATAGGTTTTAATTAAGAATCAGACGTGTGTCTTCTTCTGACAGTTCGCTTTAACTTTGCGCATAGCGAACGCCCTCAGCAACCTCAATGTGGTAACTCAGAAAAGCTTTGGCTATTTTCTTTCCGTCCCGACATCGACCACGGTTCTAACGATCCATGGTTAACGGAGAAATGAAGTCGACGTTGTTAGTCGATGCCAACATTGTGCATCGATGCCCACGGGGATGAACTGTTAGACGGCGATTCTGCCCGCATTACAACTGATAAAAATACTATAAGAACGGGGTGGGGGAGCATATGCATCTTGGTTAGACCACTCGCCATCATTAACGCTCTAGAGGCAATGCTTTCTGTAGAGCTCCTATGCCAATGCTAGGAATTCGCCTACCACTAGCAGCGGATATCGGACTTTTCGTTTGGGACCGCCGTTGGCTGGGGCGGGATCTATATCGTCGGTCTTTGTCTGCCTGTCGAGGTTCACTATACTGCTGCGCGTTCGCTGCCATTGCTCCCGAGAAGAACACATTGTTTTGCACTACGGGTACCACGACACAACAGCTTTTGAATTCGTCGTCGGGGCGAAACAACGGGCTTCGATAGGGCCTAGTAACGCGCTCTAATATCGACGTCCTTCAGGCAATTCTGACATGCGCAGGGGACAGCTAGACACTCCCTTTACCGAATGTGTTGCCATTGTCGGCACGCGCTCCTTGAACTTGCTCTTTTTGGGTTCCGCCGACGTCGCTCTGTTTTTGAGGGTATGAACGCATTCGCAATGCCAAACCTTTGGACAATGGCGAACAAGAGGGAAGTCCTTAAACTGGTCTTGCGGAGCGATTGCTCTGTTTCTGGACTGCTTGCTTGTTGCTCTTGGTTCTCGCTTGACTGTCGCCGTTTCATTGCCACATTTATGAGCCTTGGTCTCAGAGACAGCCGCAGCGCGAATTCACGTAAGTATGCGTCATGAATCCTAAGAGCGCGCTAGCGCCAATCTCGTATGAGTTCAATGCAGGTTCGAATGGTGTGTCTCATTATACACAATTTGAAAGTCTCCGCATCATTTATCCGAGGACACGTTGTAACACTTTTGATTTTGTTCCAACCTTCTCTGACTTGGGCTATCTACGATGCGAGGCTGTCAGTACTCATGCTACAGCAAGCTCTCTATGACTCGGGAACTGCTTCCGAGTTCTTCATGGACGGACTTACCGGGCTGACGTATTTTGTATACATATGATATGATGACCGGATGGATATTGACGGCGCCGACGTAGGGCCTCGGAACGCATTAATGTCAAAGCCTGTCTTCGAGAGTTGATAACGGCGGCGGCAGGAGGCCTTACTCCGCATAAAAGTACACGCCGTATGCGATATGTACTTGCAGGTTGGGTGTAGATTTCTTGTACTTCCCCCCCTAGTTCTGAATCCTTTTCACCTCGTATGCAGTTGTTCCGGGCACTAGAATACGTACATTTAATTGAATGGAGGCAAATTGAGTAGTGATAAGATCAAATGCACAGCTATGCACAGTTGATAAGGATCCCCGATTATGCAATTTTGCTCCACAACGTCGTTGATGCTCTCCCTGATCCTCGTCTGTGTAGCTGGTTACTGTATTCTGGATTTGTTCTGTCCGGCTCCTACGTCTAGGTCTTTTTCTCCTAATTTGCAGCATGGTACACGCCAAGTGGCTTACCAAATATGGCCGGACCATCAGGAACAGCTGACCCTTTGATGATCTCGAGCCTAAGTTTGTAACCGGGCTACCTTGTCCGGCTTTTTTTCGTTGCGAGGCATGCTCTCTGCTCTGTAGCTTTGCGTTTTATTGGGATTCACTCTTTTGTATACGATCCTTACTTCTGGCCCGATGCGTCTGCACTGGCCTCTTACTCTCCTTCCTCTTGTCCTTCCCCATGCCTTCGCTGCTACCGCTGACCAGTGGAGAGGACGAAGCATATACCAGTACGCATTATCTATCTATTTTTACCTGCCAACAAAATGCTCATTATTTCTAGATTAATAACTGACCGTTTCGCTCTTGAGGACGGTGCTAACCTTGATGCCTGCAATCCCGCCGACCAGGACTACTGTGGAGGCACTTGGAATACGTGCGCTGTCATCTTTTCTGTCGTCTTTTGTTTCCCTAATCTTTCCCAAGCATCCGAAATAAACTCGACTACATCCAGAACGCTGGCTTCACTGCAAGTGAGTCTAGATTCTCGATCTACATGGCATAGCCTGACCGCCTTGTAGTATGGATATCGCCAGTAAATCAAAACTATGAAGGTGATAGAACTCCCTATGGATACCCCTACCACGGCTACTGGATGGCCGATATTACCCAGCTGAACGACCGCTTTGGCACCGAAGACGATCTCAGGGCACTCATCTCTGACCTGCACGCTAGGGATATGTATCTGATGGTCGACGTCGTCGTCAACAATGTTGTAAGTGCAAATTAATCATTTCTTGAGATCCGCCTACACGTCGTAAACAGATGGCTCTCTCTACCAATCCGGACTACTCCAGTTACATGTTCAAAGACTCCTCGTACTACCATCCTTACTGTGCGATCGACTGGGGCAACACTACATCCGAGCAAGATTGCTGGCTCGGTGACGAGAAAGTCACACTACCTGATCTCGACACCACCAATCCCACGGTGGTGTCAGGGTATGTAGACTGGATCAAGAAGTTCGTCCAAGAATATGATATCGATGGGCTCCGAATTGACGCCGCCAAGCACGTCGATATGGAGTTTTGGCCGCAATTTTGCGGTAGTGCAGGCAAGTGATATATCATTAATCATGAGGTCAAAAGATCTTATTTTTCATGGCAGGGGTATTTTGCATGGGCGAAGTGTTTGGTGGCATTGATGTGGAGCCCGTCGCTCAATATCAGGGATCCCAGGGTCTCGATTCCGTGCTCAATTTTCCCCTGCAAGCAGCACTTCTGGCCGCATTCCAGATACCTGGTGACCTCAATGTGACAGCTCTTGCTGATGTTTTTGAGCAGAGCAAAAAATTGTTTGCTGATACAACTCTACTCGGTAACTTTTTGGAGAACCAGGACGTCTCAAGGTGGGCGAACGTCAGCGTGGACCCGCAGACCATGTAGTAAGTGATTCATGCAGCCACCGGAATCCATCTGATGTGCGGCATTTTTTCCAGCAACGCCATGACATTCACATTCATGTCTGATGGAATTCCTATCGTATACTATGGTCAAGAACAGTACTTCTCCGGAAGTGGCGATCCGTATAATCGAGAGCCCCTTTGGCCTTCTGGATACCAGGAGACATACGCCTATACTCTCATCCAGAAACTTAATGCCGCTCGCAATTTTCTTGTTTCGAATACATCACAGACTGATTGGCTCACATCAGAGACGGAGATCCTCACCCAGTCACCCCATGGCGTCGCTATTATGAAAGGACCTGTTATTACCATTCTCACGAATATCGGATCACCGGCGCAGAATGGGACGAATATTGCAGTACAAACGCCCTACGACAGCCAAACTGCCTTCTTCGATATATTTGATTGCGACCAATGGGTCGTAGGGAGCCAAGGATCTTTGGATGTCGAGTACACGAAAGGCGGAAGGCCAGTCGTACTGGTCAGATCTGATGTGCTGGAGTTGTCGGACATTTGCAGCGACCAAGTTGGTGTTGGTATCGTCCATGCGGCCGGTACCAGTGCATCTTCTACGTCAAGTGGTGCCAGGGTAGGCATCCAACAGCTGGCATGGTGGTGGATAGCGCTGATGCTGCCAACCTTCTGGTTGTGGACATGACGGACTGAGTATTTATTGTTTCTAATTCTGGACGGAGGAACTCTGGATTCTATTCTCTCTTTTCGATCTTTTCCGCGTTGTACTTTTCCCGTTGTCAATAGTTGTCAGCACTGTCTCTTGTATATTATCTCTCGACCTGTTTGTCAAATATAATTAACCAGGTATTCCTCCTCAGGCTCTTATATTCCGCTGGGCGGCGCGGAGCGACGCGTGGATTTGCATTGAATCTTGCCTTTTTGGGATGGCCAGTTCGCTCGAAATCCTGGACTGCATTATTACCGAAACAGGTATCACTCTCGACGTTGCCAACGCCCGGCGTGCTTCCGGTATAGCTTGACCTCTTACTTCCATGTCCGAGCCGGCAAGGACAGGCAGAGAGCTCGATGCCTTTTTCAACTTTTTCGCTACATTCTCCTTGTCTCGACCAGTCGCGACCGCTGCCGACCTCAGCGATGGCGCGCCCTTGTTCGAGATTCTCTCGCTGGTGTGCGTGCAGACTACTATCGCTCTACTGACGCACAGAATTTCCATTTACCCTATGCCACAGTGACGCCGACTACTTCCGCCAATCCTCACGACAGCCGGCATTATCAGAGAACTGGATTCTACGCTTTGGCACCCTGAAACGATTGTATCGCCTAATAACACAGTATTTCTCGGATGTCCTGCAGAAACCAACGAGCGGTCTCGACGTGCCCAACCTTTCGGCAATGGCCAAGGATTATGACATTACCGCGATCCTGATTATGTGTCGGTTGACCATTGCCATCGGTGTGCAGTGTGAGAGGAACAAGGAGTTTATTGAGAAGATACAGGGTCTGAGCGAAGTGGACCAGCATACGCTTATGAAGGCCATCGAACAGGTGCGCAATAGCCGCCGACATACAGAGAAGTGCTAACGGGACCTAGGTGATGGTCCGTATATCGAACAGTCCCGACGGCCTCGAGCAGTCGGAAACCAGTATGACCGAGTGCGTTGCTTCCGCTTTCACATCGACTCTCTCCTCAACTACCGTCCCCTTAGAGACGACCACTATTATCGAATTCAGTCTGAACGGAGTCAAATTCTGTCCGAAAAAGAGACGCTAGAGAAAGTGTACCAAACTCTGCTCGACGAGCACCGGGTGCTGCAAACTAACTATGATGACGTTGTCTCAGAAAAGGATGACCTGCAAGCACGACTGCGAGAAGCAAGGCATGATGCGGATTCGAGGCGGAATGACAAGGCGGATGGCATGATGAGAGCTGAGATAGACAGGCTTCGTGCTGAACTGTACGTGATATTTTTGATGTCATTATTCTCTTATTAATATATGTAAAGGCAAAAGAGTGAAGACAATCTGGCTGTTGCAGAAACAGAGCTGGACAGGCTGACCGCGTTTGTGACCGACCTCACAAAGAAGCTGGAAGAATTGCAAATAAAGGCGGACGAAACAGACCGGCTTAAGGATCAAGTGGATGAGTGCGCTTAGGTTCTTGGGAAGAGAGAAGATCCTTGCTGATGATATTCAAAGGTATAAACATGCATCGGACAAGTTGAGGAAGACCGAGAATGTTATGGAGAAATACAAGAAGAAGTTGCAGGAGGGAGCAGACCTCCGTTCACAACTCAAGGTCAGTTATCATCCCTGGTCATGTGGTATCACGGGAATAACTCTTGCTCCGTAGAATCTTGAACGCGAAAATGCTGATTTGATCAATACGAATGCGTCGCTGGAAGAAGAGAACCGAAAGGCCTCCACATATAAGCCTCTCTTGGACTCTTATAAAACACAGGTATCAGAATTAGAGGCGAAGGTATCTGCGCGCGCACAAGAGATCAACACACTCGCGTTTGAACTAGAACAGGCCAAGGAAAAGGTCAAGAGGCAAGAGAAGGAGAGGGAAAAGGATCAGGAGACACTGGATTTGTATCAGGAGCGTGTTCGGGAACTGGAGTTGTCCTCACACCGAGCTGCTGCTAAGCCTGAACGGAAGGAAACCTCTGACAGTTCGGAAGCCGAGTTACTGGGAAATGTCATAGGCGAAGACGATGTTGACCAGGGGTTGGGAGGAGAGCTGGACGATGCGATTACGGGGACGACAATGACGGACCTGAAGTTGCAGATACGGAAGCTGAAGCGGGAGCTCGAAGGTGTTAGGAAGAACGAGGCGGATGCCAGTCGAGTTCTGGTACTCGAAAACCTGCTAGAGGACGCCAACAGGATGAAGGCTCGATATGAGAGCGATTACTTGGCTGCTCATCGCGAGAAACTGGTGTTGCAGCGAGACCTCGAAGAAATTCGGAGCGGCAAATCCATGGGCGACGGGTACGTTTCTTGCTTGTTTATTTCCTTGTTCGGCTTCTGTTAATTGTATTTGATATAGTGCCGAGGCCGCTATCGCTCTTCGTCAAACACTAAATGAAACTGTAGAGCAGCTGGATGCTTTGCGTAAGGAGTTCGCTGAGCTCGAGGTCAAACTCGAGACTCAGACTAGGGAGCTCACTATTGCGAAGTCTGATCGTCAGTCTCATTTTGCTTCTTCATTTGCTACCTATCTACCTACATACCTACCGTTGATATCTGACTGAAATTGGTCTTATTCAGTCACCCTTGTGAACAAGGACCAACTCGACATACTCGCGACCCTACGAGACTCTGTCAACGAAGACAAGGTGGCCCTCGAAGCAGATGTCGAACGGCTACAGAAGCAGAATAAGGAGCTTACTGATAAGAACCGCATGCAGCTGGAGCAGGTCAATGCGCTTCTGCTTGAGAAAGTCACATTACAGAGCGAGGGTATCGGCCAGAGGGAGAAGATGTTGCAGCGTGAACGTGACTTTGGGTGCGTTCTTTTTTTGGCGCCACGGGAGACGTTGACGTGACTTACGAGATGAAACGCAGGGACCTTCGTGCGTCGTTATCTGGCAAGGATCTCCCGGATGACATCAAGTCTCGTCTACTCGCTCTGCATGAGGAGAACGTTACATTAAAGGAGTCATTCAAGACCTCGCAAGAGAAGTTGCAGAAAGCCAGGCAATTTATCAAGGAGCAGGATAGGCTCTTCAAGGAAGAGCATGCTTCCAAGGCAGGGTCATCCTCGGTAACGTTGTGCCCTCTTATTAGTTGAACTGAAATCTGATGCGCGCATTAGGGAACTTTCGAAGAAGCTGAGGCAAGCTTCCGGTCCCAAATCAAGATCCTAGAGGAAGACCTTGCTCGTCAAAAAGTGAATATTTGCCTTTTTAGGCATATCGAGGTCTACTAACGGTCCTTCTTTAGCACCTAATGCAGGACATGACACGTCGATACAGGCGAGAACAAGATCTTATGATGAGTTCGCTGCATGCCATGGGTATGAAGACAGCTCGTTCCCACCTTGCCGCGCCGCAGAAGTCTCGACCCGAGTCTACAAGTTGGCTCAGTAATCAGCGAACACAAGTACGCCTTTTTGCACCTCGCGTTTAAATGAGAGCTGACAAGACTGTCGTAGCGAAACCCTGTGCTACAACGTTGATCACCACACTTTGACACCCTCCTTCCTATCCTTCGCTTTAGTGGAACCTCATTCTTTCAGGCATCTAGTTTTATACCCTCGAGCACATAATTGTACCCCATTGATGTATTTACGACTATTCATGGTTTAGACTTGTCCTTGAGGACGCTTTGGCGCCGTGGAAATCCAGACAGAGAGATGAGATCAAAGACGTGGATGTCATTACGAAATGTCCAAGATAGACCTGAGACGCGGGTCTATGTCCAAGAGAAAGACATGATACATAATGAATAGAAAAAATGAAGGTTATGCAGAAGGGGGTATACGTTACATAGCCTCTGCTCCCGCTGCGCAGAGACCACAACCTATGCATTCCAGACACGCTGTCGAGGGTAGGTTAGCTCGAATGAACGCTAAGGATGGGAACGAAGCTCACCAAGGCCACCACAGCAAGCGCACAAATAACAAGGACAACAGCATGGATTCTCAAACGCCCCTGATCTGTCTGTCAGACGATCGGAATCAGGTGAAAGCGATGGGAATTATGACCTTTGCAACACCAGAAACTCAAGCATATCTAGGCCAACGTTAGGCGGAAGAAAGAAGGGGAAAAGAAAGGCAAGCTTACACCTAGTATGACTACCACGAGGAGACCGACGAAAACAACGATGAGGTATACTGTCGCAGCACGATTGGTTCCGCGGCACCGGAGGCAAGGGGAAAAAGGAGCGACTTACGCTTATTGTCAACAAACGAACCGTTACCCGTCGATGACCCAGCGTCGCCCACGGCACGCGAGAAAATCGAGCGTCCATCCGTAATGTCGAATGGACACAACAGCAAGATGCCAACCAGGGCCAAGAACGCGAGGACCACGGGGATAAGGAGCTGGCGAAGACGGGCAATGTGGCAGTGACGGTGACACGGGGCGTTGGCTTCCTCGTCGGTGAGGGGGAAGTCGTGGTAGACGTCCATTGCCTCTGGGCGGGGTTGGAAGTGATTGGGTTTTTTTCCATGGCTTTGGTTGTTGGTGGGTAAGAGAAGGAAGAAGAAATGGAAATCAGAGAAGGCAACGGTGCTATAAAGAATGGTTACGGGATATGGTCGCAGCTGTCGGAGGTTGCCATACCAGGTTTCGTTGCTGCTGCATGCTGCGCAAAGCTGTTTTTGGGCTGTGCAGTCCCCGGGAATCGTGGATTACACAAGACCGGGTATTTCTTACTAGCGTATCCTATATTCGCATGGCTGAATAAATATTTTCCCGTGACTCAATAATGTCTCTTCGACCTCCATTCACCTTGCAAACCGCTTTGAAAAAAGTCAAGGTCGCCCAGGACCTCTGGAATACCAGATCACCTGCCAAGGTTGCTCTCGCTTACACCCCCGATACCATTTGGAGAAACCGTGACAGCTTTCTCCAAGGCAGGCCCGCAGTAGAAACGTTTCTGCAGGCCAAGTGGGAAAAGGAGCACCATTATGTGTGAGCTAGTGCTTGGCGTGCACTGGATTCATCTAAATCAGTTGCAGGCTAAGGAAAGAACTGTTCGCTTTCACGGACAACAAGATTGCTGTCCAAGTACCCAACTGTTCCGCTCAAAGTCCACTGTGATACTCATTTCTTCGGTCCAGTTTTTCTATGAATGGAACGAGAAACCGGATGCGACGGGCCAGTGGTTCAGGACATATGGCCTTGAAGCATGTCTTCGTCGTCTACTACGCGGTAATTCTTGACTGACTGGCATTGTGTAGGACTGGACATTCGACGAGTCTGGCCTGATGAGGAAACGTATGATGAGCGGCAACGACGTGCCCATCACAGCTGAGGACCGCTGGTTCAAGGAAGGCATCGATATCGAATCCGTCAAGATTGGAGAAGCACATTTGTAATATGATTCAGAGGTAGCTACCACAAAGCGATGTTCCCCTACATATCTTCAACATCCCCCTACGTAGTACGAGATATGAAAACAATGTGGGCGACCGTAGTCATGAATCAATCTAGCTCCCATAAAATGAGAACGTGCGTGTAGGTCATATAACGCCGTCCAGAGTGTTGAGGAGCAGTATTTGGATCATCAAGCGGGGTATGAGAGAAAAAAAGGTTTTATATTGAAGCTCTGCCAATATATGTAAGTGAAAGATGATGGGCAAGGGAAAGAATCAAAGCCTACACTTAGGTTACACGAAGTGGGTACTTGTGTCCTTCGTTCGGTACGTGTCCTCGTGGTGCAAAGCCCGCCAAGACTTGAAAAGATTGAACGATGGAATTGCTCTTGCTCTGATGAATGGACGCCCTTCCGTAAAAGAAAAGAGGAAGGACGCCAAAGTGAAAAGAGAGCGACGTTGGGAGGGGGAAAAAATCACACTCGGACAAAATCTACGCGCAACAAGGTTAGCTAAATACAACACGAAGAAGACGAGGAGAATCCATACCACACATAATACTCATTAAGAAGCGAGCAGGTAGGAGAGGAAAGAATATAGCATTCCGTCGACGTGGTTAAGGTGAAGAAAAAAAAATGTGAGCTTCTTTCCTTATATATCTACTATCCCAGTGAGCTGAACAAAATACAAAACTGTTTGGATGAACACCTAAAGTGAACACTTAAGATTGGCGACTTAGTAACGCTCAAGCAGACAATCCCCTCGCCTTTTACTAGGGGATTCCGTGGGCGTTGCTAACGCAAGTCGCGTATCCCAATTTTTCAGACCTCAGCTCGATCTGAGAATCCTTTAACATTTCTTTTTTTTTTGTTCTTTTCGTACTATTGTAACAGTGTAAACTTTAAAGCAAGCTGCAAGCCTCTAACTCTCACTAGGCTCCCTTCCATGGCCAGTTCAACTTCTTTTGCCATCTTTCACATTTGAGCGGTAGCCAAAGAGAACTGCGAAGGGGGGGATTTAGATATGATGTTCAATGGTAGCCGATGTACATTGTAAGGCAGACTCCATTACACTTGCAGTATCATACAACAATTGTAAAGCACGGATATTCTTCGCGCGGTCTACGGAGCTTGAGAGAGGTACTGGGCTTCGTGTACCTAGCCTTGCAGGGACCTCCAGGGGTGTCGAGTCACTAGTTCTTCGCCGTTAGTCGCACATGCGAGGTCCGTCCATGGCAATTGGGGGGAGTGGACTCGGTGCTTGGAGAAGTGGTAGGGTCGCCAGTTCTTTGATTCGAGAGATTAAGTTCGTCGTATGACAGAAGCAGCAAGGGGGAGGGGAGTTTAACGGGTGCTCGATAACCAAGCGTTACAGATTTCCTGATTGGACAGTAAGGAACTAGGATATCGATGGCGAGGGCGCAGATAGGAGAAAAGTATTTGCCGTTCCTGGCAATTGAAGCGTACTCAGCCACTGCCTCTACTGCGTATCTCACTAACCATTTCGCGGTTCCATCGAATATCCGACATTACTAGTCACATGGAATGGTTCATTAAGCGCAACCTCGGATATTCCTCGTCCTGTGGCATCGCCGAGGTATGGTATGCACCGTAGAGCTTTTGGATGTTGTGTAGGTATCAAGGGACCATTCATATCGAGCTGTTTTCCCATTGCGCTAGAAGCGACTACCTTTGGGCTGTACATGTATGCCGTTACCGGTTAGGTGCATCAGATTCAGGAGCAGGAGACTCGGTGGAGTTTAGAAGATTAATGTTGAGATTCCACGAAGTTCGCAATACATGAAGACAGCGTGCACGGAGGATGTACCCACAGGAATTGCCGAATGTCAAGAACTGCACTGCGCAGTACGCTAAGATGATACAAAACTACAGCACTTCAAGAGAAGTGATATCCAAGATCCGTCAAGCTGGAATTTGTGCTAGTAGTGGAGCACTGGTAAGCGCAGTGGAAGCAAACTGCGAGCGTCATGGCGGTGATTATGACGTCATGCTTGGCGCCACCATTTTCTCCTTATAACCTCCATCTCTCCCACCATTATTCCTGCTCTTCACGACCTCCCACGACCCCCTAGTGACACGAATTATCATGCCCGCCTCTGCCGCTATTCCAGGCCTCTTCTGCTGCTTTGCTGCCACCGTTTTATTGGTGTTCGTGAGTACCTTCATTTTCAACATTGGCCCTGTTCTAACGCGTTCGTTAGGTTTCTGTGTCTACACCCACATGGAACTCTGTATATTTCCTCCATGCCGGCGTAGGAAGCTCAGCGACGCGTTTTGGTGTGTTTGGATCCACCGGATCGTCCATAACGATCGGCTACAAGTTTGAAGCTGCTGGCTTCAAGTGCGTTATCCAGCCCACGTTTTACACGCATATACTGATCCACTGTCCAGTTCTAGCAGTCTAAACACATCAGTTATCTACAATCTAACAAAGACTCTCATCCTCCATCCAATAGGTAAAATTTCATCCAGTTCTATACCAACTTTCATTGACTTTTTGTCCAGCCGCCGGCCTTGCTGGTCTCGCATTCCTCTTCGGTCTATGCGGCGCGGGTTATCATCGCGCAGGGACCGTCTTCATGTCTCTCCTCGCGGCTCTAGCCACCCTCGTGACCCTTGTCGCGTGGGTCATAGACATGGTCCTCTTTGGCATTGCTCGCAACAATTTCCGCGACCAGAACTTTGATTCTCAGTACGGAAATGCATGCTGGCTAACACTCGGCGCCCTCATCGCGCTCCTACTCGCGTTTTGCGCGAGTGCATGCGGTGTCTTTGGCAATTATCGCAAGCGGAGAGAAACCTTTTAATCGGGTTTAAAGAAATTTGTTTACACAAGTCTAATTGGTACGGGTTTCTCGTCACTCGGGTCTCCCTCTGCTTCTCACGCTTTTCTACAGGCGTCGGCCGCTCCTCAGCGCGTAATTCCCATATCTATGATGTGCGGTTTCAGCCTCCCCACGGGAGCCTCCCCCCGGGAGTCTCAGCCGTCTCACCACTTCCTCGCCGTGTCTCATTCCAATGGACTATATCTACCTGGCAGAATCGGCGAGAATCCTTATCGCTCTCGTTGACCTGCCAGGTACGTTTTCTCTTTCTTTCGTAGTGAACCTTAGCTTACCATACGCTCTCGTTGACCTGACAGAGCTTTCCGTGTGTTCTCGCACTACTGAATAAACCCTGTCTATTCCATCGTCTACTAAAGACTCACCTCTAAGACTCCCTAAACGTACTATCTGGCTATGTCCTCTGGTTCTAATGGATCTTCGCAAGCCTCTAATAACACGCCTGCCTCTGGAGGCTCGACTCAGCAGTCAGCCACTACTGGAGGAACCAGACGTGCCCCCAGTCGTGAAGGATCACCTGCTCCGCCGGATGCTCCCCAGGCCCAGATCACCATCCAGTGCGACGCTATTGTCGAGACTTTCCGCACGGGCATCAACCCTTCGAAGCCGGATGTCCTCGCCCAAATCCTCCGCATCCTATCTGAATTCTTCGCTGCCAGACCCGGACACGACGATGACTTCAACAACGCCCTCCGGATTTACGTCGAAATGCTGGACAATTATGAGAACGAGCAGCGAACGCTCCACAGAGAAGGTGAAGCCCAAGTTCGGGCAAGGGCTAGGAATCAAGAGGAAGAGGGAAGACCTGATCGACCACGGGCTGAGGACTTCCACGAAGAGGAGAATAACCAGGGAGGCAGAGGAGGAGACGGATCCGACCCCGGAGGGGACTCGGATGATGAAGATCACGACGACGAGGGTCGAGGACCAGCAAAGCGACCACGAATTGACGAGTCCCAGTTTCCATGGCAGCCTGTTGGAGAGATTAGGAGAGCGCTCCTCCACCCCGAACTGCAACGTACCCTTACTCTCGTCGAAAACTACACTCTTGACCTCAAGGCCGCTAGACGAAGCATCACCAACTCTCCCGAGTGTCCCGAGTTCCCTGAGGAGCAGTGGCTCGCTCTCTTGGCAGGAAAAGCCGTCAACCTCGACTCCGTCTTTGCCGCTACCCACTCCACCTCGATCAACGAAGTACAGACTCACGAGATATCTGAAGGGATTGCTATCAGACTCTCCGAAAATGCGTCGAACCCTGCAGAGCCAAAGAGAACCATTAAAACTGCAGACGAATGGACCACCACCTGGCACACCTATACTCAAGCAGTCCTCGTTGCTTTCCCGCATCGATATCGCGAGCTCTCCCTCTACCAGCAGTATATGTCATCCCTCTTCAGGACCGTTGCAGTATCCCTTCACAGCCGCGTCTTTGTCCTCGATCGTGCCATCCGCAGTAGAGTGGGACGATGCCGAAATATCCTCCTCTCCGAAACTGACAAGTTCAGGGATCTCGAGCGATCCCACATCTCGACCTCGGGAACTGGGTACCGAGAGTTTGAAGAAGGAAGGTCGGAGACACGACCCAAGAGGAAGAACGCCGAACGAGCACGTAGCCTCGACGCTTGTAGACGGTGGAATGCTGGAGTCTGCCCTTCCACCGACGGGAAATGTAGATACCGCCACGTTTGCTCGCACTGCAAGGGAGGACACATCGTCTCCACTTGCCCGAGTCGGGCGTGAAGGGAGCGGAGGTAACTTGGAAGGACGGGGGAGATTTGGAGGAAGGATGAAGGGTGACGAGTGGGAAGGAGAAGGAACGGAATTTGCCCCGAAGTACAAAAGGGGGTTTGTTTTTTCGGGGCGGGACACCGGGAAGAGCCGGACCGCCGGTTGCACGGAATTTGAGTTGCCGGTCCCGAAGCCTCCGGAGAAGGAGTACGAGAACTTGGAGGCCATGAAGACAATCAGAGATAACCCGCATCTGTTTAAAATCACCACGCCAATCAACGTTGACGAGCTGCAGAAATCATTGGAGACTCACCCAAACCAAGAGTTTGTCCGCTCTGTGATCGAGGCACTCCAGGAGGGTTTCTGGCCTTGGGCAGACACTCAACCATCGGGTGAATTCCCGTTGACGTGGGACAATGCCAGGATGAGTCCACGGTCTGATATGGAACAGACGTTCATAGACAGGTACCGGGATGAAGAAATCAAGGCGGGACGCTTCTCAGAACCTTTCGGGCCTGAGCTGTTGCCCGGGATGTATAGTACGCCTGTACACGCTGTGCCCAAGCCTCGTTCAGACGAGTTGAGGATGGTTTCAAACATGTCCGCGGGTCCCTACGCTCCCAACAGGATGATCCGGCATTCGGATATAGCTGGATCTCGCCTGGATAACCTGCACATGCTTTTCTCTGCGATTCTGCGGTACAGACGAAAGACGCCAGAAAACGCACGAAAGGTCCTAGTGGTCTTCAAGTCCGACGTCTCAAAGGCCTATCGGCTGTGTCCAATGCACCCACTGTGGCAGCTCAAGCAGGTTGTGACCACAGGATATCTCACCAGCGAGCAGAAAGCTGCTGGTGGGGTTGAAAGTCTGGTCAGGACTGTCGACTGTAATAACAACTTTGGAGGGAGAGGTTCTTACCGCGTGTGGTACAGCGTCAATGGCCTCATCACTTGGATAGCCATAAACATCGAGAACATCAAGGATCTAGGCTGTTACGTGGACGACGACTTTGGGTTTGATGAGTGGCGAAAGCTCGAGTACTACAAACCATACGACGCATTCTACCCTTCGAAGCAGACCAAACTACTCAAGTTGTGGGACCGTCTTGGCGTTCCCCATAGCAAGCCTAAGCAGCTGTTTGGCTTGCAACTCGTTGTCATAGGATTCGACGTCGACCCAAACGCAATGACAGCAACCATGCCCGAGGACTCCAAAGCTGAGCTTGTACTCGCTATCCGGCATTTCGCATCGTCAAACCGCCGCAACCTGCAGGAATTCCAGCAGATTGCGGGATGGTCTAACTGGTCTTTCAACGTGTTCCCCCTCCTGAAGCCGGGGTTGTGTAACGTGTATGCCAAGATGGAGGGGAAGACGAATCCTTTCGCTGGAATTAGTCTCAATGCCGCGGTGAAGGATGACCTTGGCTGGCTTGCAGACCATATTGAAAAGTCTAGCGGAGTGTGCTGCTTTGACGAGTTTGACTGGGATCCTCTATCTGATGCTACTGTCACTATCCTCTGTGACGCTTGCCTGAGCGGCATGGGCTTCTGGGTGCCGAAAATCGCTTGCGGGTTTGTGTGTCTGACACCTGACTTGCCGGATGGAGAAGAAATCATCTTCTTTTTCGAGGCCTTGTGTGTATGTGCAGCGATTCATTGGATAGCAGAGACGCTCTCGCCAGAGCTGAGGAAGAGAGTTACGATCTTGACAGATAACTCGAACACCGTCGACATTTTTAATTCGCTGAAGGCGTCCCCCACCTATAATCCCATACTGAAGTCCGCCGTCGACGTGATGATCACTCACAGCATCGATTTGCGCGTTCTTCATATCCCGGGCTCAGAGAACGATGTCGCGGACGCTTTGTCGCGTTCACAGTTCTCAAAGGCCCGGGATCTTGTGCCCGATCTCATTATCCTGCCGTTCTCACCCCCTCACGACATGCTGGGGGCATCAAGATGTTGATAGACGTCACTCCCGGGTCCAGACAGAGGGTTCGTGAGCCCTGGACCCTGGAGAAACTCCATCACGAGCGGTGCCTCGCTCTAGGCTCCGCTATTGACACATCAACCCTGGGACCATATAACTCTGCGCTAAACTCTTACATCACCTTCTGCAAAATCCACAATTTCCCCGTGAAACCAACCGAAGACACGCTCAGCTACTATGTCGTGTTCATGTCTGCCCATATCAAGCCCGACTCTGTCAGTTCATACCTGTCTGGAATATGTAACCGACTTGAAAATATCTTCCCCGACGTCCGCGAAGTCAGAAACTCTCCAATGGTCAGCCACACACTTAAAGGATGCAAAAGACTGAAAGGCTCAGAGGTCAAGCGGAAATCCCCTCTCTCTCGCGACAACATCCGTCATGCGATCAAGACCCTGGGCCAATCCACCGACTATGATGACTGCTTATTCCTCGCACTGCTAGTGACCGGATTCAATGGCCTTCTTCGGCTCGCAGAACTCAGCATGCCAGATGCGAAAAAAGCACGCAATTGGCGGAAGATCACCCGGAGAACGACAGTGGAGTGGCTCTCTGAGGGTTACGCATTCCTCCTGCCAGCGCACAAAGCCGACACCTTGTTTGAAGGGAATAAGGTCATTATCCCGGAGGACGACGACCCCACCGTCAACCCCCTCCCTGTTTTCCGGCGTTATCTCAAACGCAGGGACGATCGACACCTTGTTCACCCGGCACTGTGGGTAACCGCTACGGGTGCTGTCCCGACGCGCTCCTGGTTCATGAGGAGGTTGCGCCAGATTTTCCCGACCAAGAAGATCGCTGGCCAGTCCATGCGGGCTGGCGGTGCCACAGACTTGGCCGAGCGAGGGGTGCTCCCATACCTCATACAGGCGCGTGGTCGTTGGTCCTCAGACGCATTCAGAATATACATCCGAAAAAACCCAGTCTTGCTGCTAGCGATGATCGACTCACGAGCGCCCTCGTTCTAACAGCCACCACGTACATTCCCCACGCACTTCAGTTCTATTACCATATAGCGCTCATACACGCGGTGCCCGGTTTTCCCCCAATTTGACTTGTGCCCAGAAGGGCAATTTTTCCGTAAACTTGCACGATAAGTCGGACACTCGTCGACCAATTAGTCGGGTTTAAAGAAATTTGTTTACACAAGTCTAATTGGTACGGGTTTCTCGTCACTCGGGTCTCCCTCTGCTTCTCACGCTTTTCTACAGGCGTCGGCCGCTCCTCAGCGCGTAATTCCCATATCTATGATGTGCGGTTTCAGCCTCCCCACGGGAGCCTCCCCCCGGGAGTCTCAGCCGTCTCACCACTTCCTCGCCGTGTCTCATTCCAATGGACTATATCTACCTGGCAGAATCGGCGAGAATCCTTATCGCTCTCGTTGACCTGCCAGGTACGTTTTCTCTTTCTTTCGTAGTGAACCTTAGCTTACCATACGCTCTCGTTGACCTGACAGAGCTTTCCGTGTGTTCTCGCACCCACCCTCGACATTACTAGGACATTGGACACGTAGTTACTTTATTGGACTTAAACTACCACAACGGACTTAGATACTTTACGGACTCATGTGCAGTAATGTCTCCCTCCCGGCGCTCATACACGCGGTGCCCGGTTTTCCCCCAATTTGACTTGTGCCCAGAAGGGCAATTTTTCCGTAAACTTGCACGATAAGTCGGACACTCGTCGACCAATTAGATCGATAGGACTTTTTATGCCGCTATTCATTAACGGAATGCTATGTATGTTTCACTATCACCGCCCATTTTTTGTGCTGAATTGGTGTAGCACATTTAATTATCCCTTCGTATGCTTACTGTATCTTTTATTTACTGCCGTCGCAATGCTACACATCCGTATTGGCACCCCGGGCCAAAATTATTCAACGTTGAACGATTCTCTTGGCCAACTCTGGATAAGAATCGCTGACTATCTAAAGGTATAAGTATGCATTGTGGATACAGATTTGATGGCGTCTTGACCGTACGAGTAACTCATATACAACGGTTCAGCTTCCTTTTGTTTCCTTGAACGGAGAACCTGCATTTGGCACCGCCTCATCCATAAGGGAGACGATGCTAAGCGTTTTCTTCGCTCGTGCGGCATCGTTTTCTCCAAGTCCCCGCCATAGCAATGTCGTGCTTTCCACTAGTGTTCAAAGGCCTTGCTTCAATGAATATAAATTTAACTTGCATTCTCCAGTTCCTAAACTGTCCGTTCAGAAGCTAGAGCTTCTTCTGAGGACTTCTTCTCTATCTCTTTTTTTTTGAAGACCGTACTTGTCGGGAAAGAAGCGAGGAGTCAAAGTTCATCATCCTTCCCTGTGCCGTTCCACTGAAGAAAGAGAAAATGAATGTTGAAAATTTGCAGTGCGACAATTGTCACACTTGATTCGTGGCCGAGTCTACGGACCGGACTTCCCGGCAGTGCTTTACATTTGAGTCTGGTTGATCATTTGAAATTCTGATTCAAATCTGCTTTCAGCATACAACATGCCACCTATTCGCCCTCACCACAAAACACGAACTGGATGCAAAACGTGCAAGAACCGCAAAGTCAAGGTGTGTATCCCACAAAATTCCTTTTAGCTGATGTTAACGTTTAAATGATTGACAGTGCGATGAAGACTTTCCCATATGCAAGAACTGCACCAGGAGAGGGATAGAATGTGTCCGGAGTACTACTGGCACAAAACACGGATCAACAGCGCTAGTACGGTCGATGCTGGGCGAACAAACAAGTTCGAACCAAGACATTGCCACAATACTGAGGTGGACCAGCACAGGTTCATCCGACTTGTTGACGTTGGAATTAATTCACCACTATTCTACATCTACTTCCTATTCACTCTCTTTGGAACACGGCGCGTCGGCATTCTGGAGCAACATCATTCCCAAGATGGCCTTTGACCCCCGCAATCAGTGTCTTCTCCATGCAATTCTCGCTTTCTCAGCTCTCCATATTGGCCACGCCAATTCAACGTCTCCTTTCGCGGATCGGTACATCTCAGCTGCAAGCGCATATTATTATCAAGCGAAAAGAGGCCTACACATAGCAGACACGGGGGAGACTGCAGACATAAATGCCGTTCTCATTGCGTTGTCTCTCGTCGCGCGATATGAATTTGCTACATCAGCAGTAGCATTTCCATCCTTAGCGAGCGATTGGTATTTCACCATCCGCGCAATCCGCCGGAACATTCATGAAAAGGATCGGACGCAACTCGAGAGCAGTGTTCTGTGTTCGCTTTTTGCTGCTATGGCGCCGTCACTCTTATTCACGTCTCTGGAAGAAGAGTTTCCGTCATCCTTGTCGACACTCCTGAGTACAACACATCCAGCTCCGGATGTTGAGGAGCTGAACGACGTGTCAATACGTACCGCCTATGAAGATTCGATATCTTATCTGGAGCGAGCATGGAAAGCTCCACTCAATGAAAGCGTCGGCATATGGTGGTATATAATGCCCAACGCGTTCTTTCAATTATTGAAGGAGGGGAGACCCCGTGCACTCATAATACTGGCGCACTACTGTGTTATGATGAAGCGCGTAACTCAGGAAGGGCGGCTGTGGTGGGCGAAGAAGCAGTGGGGTAATGAGGCTGCGAGAATTATCTCCCTGCTTGACGCCCGATGGACACCGTGGTTAGGATGGCTCTCGAGTCAGTTGGATGAAGTGCATAATACCCAAGCTCTGGATTTTGCGGGCATAGATTTTTTGAGTTGGTTAAATGAGGCATCAATGCAGGAGGCGGTTATTGGACAGACCATTTCTGGTTTGCATACGATATAATAGGTTATATCCGGAAGGGTACGCCCGAATCTGTCTTTTATTCATACTTCTTGGCCCTTCCTCAGTGTTTAGAATCAGCCCAGAACATCTCTCTTTTCTGAGGAGATCAAGTTCCCCACACCAAGGTTTTGGACATTAAGTCCAGTGTGAGACCGCGCCACTGAAGAAAGAAGAGATGCTTTATCATACACGGCATATGACAAGTAGCAATACGGGACTCAAGCTGTGGTCATCCGTTAGAATTTGATTAAGTTTGCAACAGCGATGTGGCCTCTCTTGTCGGTCCGTCAGAGAGCTTGAATATATTATGAATGAGAAGTAGCTCGTGTGAAGCGGGCCGGACTTCGCGCAATGCAAAGGAGCACAATCGTTGGAAATTCTGATACACATCAACTTTCACTACGACCAGCATCATACACCTAGCACCATGACACCAATTCGTCCACACCATAAGTCGCGAAGTGGATGCAAAACATGCAAGCAACGCAAGGTCAAGGTATGTCCTCTCTGCCAGCGATTGTTCAACTGACGCTAACGTTGAAATGATTTGCAGTGCGATGAAGATTTTCCCATATGTAAGAACTGCACTAGGAGAGGGATAGAGTGTGTCTGGAATTCTACCTCAGGCTGCAGCACAAAAATTCCAGGGAATCCGAACAACTCAGGCTCTTGAACACGGGCGCCGCTCTCTCCACAATAACGAAGTGGCCTACTAGTAGCGCAGGTTCATCGTACGACCTGTTGACGCTAGAATTAATGCACCACTATTCTATATCAGCTTCCTATTCTCTTTCTTCGGATCCTGGCGCGTCAGGAATCTGGAGAAGCCTCGTTCCCAAAA
>NW_026848743.1:0-20616 GCF_030435595.1 Desarmillaria tabescens | reverse complement strand
GAATATTACCATCGGTGTCCTTGACCAGATCGTCTAAAAGAGAAGCGACCTCTTTCTCTTCAAGCGCCTCGCCAACTTCTGCCTCTCTTCTTCCTTGCGAAGGAATCGTCAAGAAGTGGCTGCACAACTTCTTCAATGACTCGTCTATGTGGCATAACCTTGTTTTGCCAAAACTCCGTTAATGGCCACATCGTTCCGGTCCGAGACCTTCTAGCAATCAGCTCCTGTCCTTTTACAAAGGCCCGAACGAAGACATTCGACGGATGATCCGCAGCAACGATTGTGTTCCCGGCCTTCGACCCAGAAGGGTACGGAAGCCCAGCGGAGAGCGAACCTACATCCTCGCCAAATAGAAATTCGGTGGCCGAATCCAACGTAAAGCGTGAAACGACGTCCTGCATGACTGGGGTCAGCAGTCATTCTCAGCGCGCTCATAAAACGTACCTGGAACTCTACTGGATATCCTTCTTCAAGTCTATCTTTTATCAATCTAATCGATTCGACAGCGTGTCTCTCGAAATTATCGAAGTCACTAATCCGGTCTTTGCTAAAGAAAGGGCGAGTCATATTGCGGTGATATCTAAGGAACGGTCATCCCGGGTCAGTGAGAAGCCTGTCATATGCTTAATTCATGGGCGCTCACTTCCACATGTCACCTAGGCACGTTGAAATGAGCATTCGAAGTTGCCCTTATATGGAATGCGCGCTCGTACCATCGGAATTGAATACACCGGTGCCAAGCAGGTCCCGCCACTGAGAACGTAGCCTGTATCCTGAATGCTGGTGATGAGGGAAATGTATCTGATAGTGAGACAACTACTCTCGCACCCTTCTCGAAGTCTT
This sequence comes from Desarmillaria tabescens, assembly GCF_030435595.1. Lineage (NCBI taxonomy): Eukaryota > Fungi > Basidiomycota > Agaricomycetes > Agaricales > Physalacriaceae > Desarmillaria > Desarmillaria tabescens. Next base: position 19,773 of record NW_026848743.1, on the reverse strand, counting down.
TGAATTGCGTTGCCAAGACCGCCTATGAAATATTCAGACAAGTCTTCCTTTGATAGACATTGCAAATCACCTTCACATGCTCGGGCTCGATGGTGATGATCTTCATGAGTAAATGTAAGTAACCAAATAAACACAAGCTACCACCAACATACCCGCCTTTCCGAGAATATGTTGATACAGTATGTGTTTCCATATTGTCGATGCCAATCTATAAAAGCCTCGCCTGCCTGTGATGAGAGCGAGAGCAAACTGAAACATTGTAGCCACATACCAGGATATAGGGTTTTTGGTGGTCTCATGAGCCTGCTCATAATAGAGAGACTGCTTTCCTGAACATCCGGAACAAAATCTGCGCCTTTGACGGCAGCACCTCGACGCATATGCGCCAACTTGAACAAGTAAGACATTGTCTGCGAAGCGAGATACAGCAGCAGCGCAGCACAAGGATAAAATATCCACGAAAGGCCATAGCCAGAAAATACTGCGGAAATTCCGGGCTCAGCATGAAAGAGTGCTAGAGCGAAGAGGAAATATGGCAATAATAGACGGAGTAAGAGCAACGGCCCTGGGGGTAGCTGCATGGCTGGAAACTGAACTATCGATCGCAGAGGCTGACGTCTTTTATAAGGATCTGGATCTCGGTCCTTATGACCGGATCACGTTACAACGCGTCTCAGACATCTTAGACATGAGCGATTGTCCCTTTTTGGCTTTCTCCCTCTGTCGAGGAGGAAAAAACATCAGGGCCACGCGGAGAAGCGAAAAGGCAACGTGAACGTGATTGTACGATCTGTTTTTTTCCGACCCAATACTTGTGAGGCGGCGTCAATGTTGCATTTTGGAGGTATAAATAGATTATTCGGGTAACCCGGCGTCTTAGGGTTGGGAAAATAAGCGAGAATGATAATCATAATGATGAGTGTCGATGTCGAACGGATTATTGAAAAGTGTTGATAGCAAATAATAGAAACTCGTTGCCGACAAACTGATCAGGAGGTTTTAAATGAAGATGAATAGAAAACTCACTATGCGTCACTCATGCATCATAGCAGTGAACAATACAAACCCCACATCTACTTGTTGCTGATATCTCCGGGAAAATAACAAGGGGCAGTTCTGCACCGGATTTCTGTAAGCCATATATGATCAACATATGCCACGAACGACGCGTACCATTTAAGAGGGAGGGCGGCAGTGCTCTGACAGTGATTGCTTTCGATTTTCCCAGTGTGTATCTGCCGATACTTCCATAGTCAAAACCTGTTGTATATGCGGGACCATCGAAGCACACTTCATTCAAAAATCAATAGTAAGGGTCTCCCGTGATTCTGGTAAGAATCGTCAGCGGTATAGCATACCCGAACTGAGAATGAAGAGCCACCGCTCATGACGGTATTAGTGTGAGATCGAACATTGAGCATATGAGCGTCGCCTTGTGAAAGTTGGGCGGGGGAGATGATGGCGAGAAGCAAAGACATTTCGAAATTTACGAGACGCGCTGAGCGCTCGTCCCGCCTGAATGCGCACGTGATGATTACCAAAGTCATCGGAACAAGTCGGAACCGCCCGTCGGACATCATCGCTTGCGCCACTTGCCGTAGTTTTCGTTAGAAACCCATTGAAAGAAAGAAATATAGTTTGGGGACGTTAGTTTCGTTGTAAATAGTATCAATGTTTGTACGGGACTGCTTTAGTTGCATCGGAAAATATAACATCTCGAAATTATGTTGGGATTTGGCAATCCGGCATCATGCGGAGTCTGCTTATTAAGGTAGAAGTCTTAGGAAAAGCGTGGAAAGTTCTAGTAAAAGTACATTTAGTATAAAAGTAGGTTCTGTAGCGTAGATCCTCATGCGTTTGCAGAGCTCAGCCAAGCGCAATACTATTGGCTTGCTACCAGCGCATGTGACACTGGGAACGAACCGATACCCCGTTTTCCAACAAATTACTCTCGATAATTGTCGTCAATTAGTTAGGAAGCGGAGGATAGGATTTTCCCACGGGATCTATGCCTCTAGTTTTAAAAGCATTTATCACTGACTCGGTGTATAGCAAAAAAGAAGATACTAAAAGTGGATGGATACAGCAGTAAGTAAAGTTATAATACACGAGAATATGTTAAATTTTGAGATCAAGATATCGAGGACTATAATAACCGGAGGCTAACATCGGTGGTAGGGGAATATCGATAAACCGTCTTTAGTCCAATCATACATGGACACTTGAACCAGACACAAGTCCGTAGGATTTAGTCCCACTGCCATACGCACGCGAGTCTAGCCCAATCGGTGCACGCAAATCTGGTTCATCCTCCAATTCAAAACGTCGTCAAGTCCTTATTACTGTGAGTCATCGTAGTCGTCGTAGAAGTTCCCGTCGTCCCCGTATTTATGTCGTCAAGCTTCACCGTCGCAACATGCAGGTGAGGATGAGTCGCCGCCGGTGTCTTTGTGCGTGAGGACGCGCGAAGCGAAATGCAGGAAGGTAGATACCAGTTGTCCTTTCTTAGCCTTGCCATGCTGCGACTCTTCTCGTATTCTTATTGCCGCCGTGACGACCACAGGTGATTGTTACACACAATCAAAGAAAAGCAGTCCTGATCATGTACGAATTCATTAGCCCCTGGCAGCGACGCATTATTAGGAGTTACGTACCTCTACTATGGCCGAGATGACCACCTTTGTTGGGGCTGAAGTGAGGATATAGGCCGCGTGGACGAGGGATACTACAGTCGTCACGATGCACGTCGAGAAGATGACCATGAGACGATGTCGAAGACCCTTGTCTTCTAGTCCGGCAAGGAGTTTTAGCGGAGCGAGAATCAAGATGAGATCCGCAATCACGTCGGCTGTCGAACGGAATGGAGTTAAACAGGTATCCCGATGATACTGGGAGCATAATTGACTTACAGACTAGTTGGGAGATAGCCACTTGCTTATTGAGGGTGCATTGGGGGCTCTGCATGTCCTTCCACCGCGGCTCCGGTTCACAGACCCAGTAGAGCTGAGCGATAAGGATTGTGAGAACGAGGATAAATAGAGCAGCGATGCATAGGAGTCTACGTCGTCGGTTCTCGCTGGGATCCAGCCGGATAATCGAAAATAAGATCGAGAGCCGGGCTGTCCCTGTCTAGGTATTAGAGAGGTGACGATAAGATAGTACCCCGCTCACCATATAACAACGTAGAAAGTGGTAGCCATGAGGTAGTAAGCTGCTATACGCGTGGACCTCGAGAGGACATCTGCATAAGAAATTAGAAGTGCAAACAAAACGGTATTGCAGGAACAGCGCTTACCGGGATTTGGTAAATGCATAAACACGGCCGCAATCTGGAGAAAGAGAGCAGTCATGGATACCAGCGCCCATGCCTACGGCAGGAAAAAAAAAAACCTTTGAGCTAATGGACCTTTCATCTCCAAGAGCGAGAACTTACATCATCAGCCCAATATCGACCCCTTCGAATGAAGAGACGATGTACAGTAGTCGCAATAGCCACCGTGGAGCACACCGCACAGCTGACTGCCACAAATCACGCGTCAATTACTTCACTCTAAATCAAATACGGACTTAACTTACTTTTCAATATAACGAGGGGATCGCTTGCGTTAAACATGACGGGAAAAGCTGAAGGTAGACCAATACAACAACATGCAAGCCTGGGCCGACGTTATAAAGCGAGGTGGATGCACACCACACAACAGAAGTGTAATGAAGTCTAGTACGCATGGCCTTCCGAGACTCAATCCGAAAGAAGATGTGCATTACCTGTCGTGCTTCTTGAATTCAATCAAAGACCACGCTACGCACGCATATACACGTAACGGCATAGGCTAAGTCCTCGGAAAGAACAAGACGCCGTACCGTATGAATGATTCGTTATCGTCGATGATGATATCCACAGCAAACCACTGTGGCAAGCGACGTAGAACCTAAAGGAAATCAGGGAGCCACGGAGAATGAAGATCACGCTAAAACGAGCTAAACTGAAACTTTCAATCAGAAAGGAAAGATAGTACCCTTGATTCGGATAGCGCAGCCTGGCAGAGAATCTGGAGAGCAAGTAAATGAAACGCAGCTGACAAGCACCTTGACTATCTTTGTCACTTTGCTATGATTAATTATGGGTGGAGTGATCATCACGCGTCACGCGTAAATGAGACTCTGATAATTATCTCTGATGGAGGGATGGAGGTGAAAGAGGCTATTCCGGGTCTTCACCTGTGGCTAGCAAAACTGAGTTTTAACATTTCACGTGACCGTTCCTATTCACAGACAGGGGTAAGTAGCTTAGAGAAAAATTCAAAGAGGCGTCATTGGTAAAAGAAACCGCTATACTTTCTAAGTTCTTGGTTAGAGCACTTCGGGTTCCTGCTTGTTTAATCCAATTAACTTTCGAGCTTTCTGTGTTTCCGAGTGGCCGATACAGCCACACTTGCGGCCACAATTTCAAACTCAGATTCGCCAGTCTTTCTTGGATCTCCCCCCCACGCTTCGTCCATGCTCCAAGGCCTCGAGGTCAATTCTGCGCTTCCGAATTCATAATCGGAGCCAAATCTACTTCTCTGGGTGCTTCTTAGGGTCACCTGTAAAAGAAAATGCTTCCAGGTTTTCACATCGTCCATTGCCATTCTCCCAATGGCTGATATTGCTACTCGTGAATTTCTCGCTCATCTTGAGGCGCTCTATCCCAAGCAGGACGAGGGGGTTGTCAGTCCTTGGTCTCTTGTCGCTGCTACTGCCTTTAGTTCTAGCAATTTGCCTGAGGCCGTTCCCGAGGTCTTCAAGTACGCGCTCGAGGGCCTAAAAACTCACGAAGAACGGCTGCTCCTCGCACGGAAACTGCGTGATGCGCTATATAAATCTGGGATGCTGTCTGGATTTCCCAAGGTACGTCCGTTCAAAGTGACTTTTGAGTCTGCGGATACCATCGTTGACGTGCGGTCATATTAGGCTATCAACGCCCTTGCGCAGCTGCATACCGCAGTACCTAGCGAACTGCGTGATGCTAAACCTCTCCGGTAGGTTGCGTGGTATTGCCCTTTATTTTGATACTCAGCTGGCATCTTTGCAGTGACGTGTCGAAGCCAATAGAAGCTTTGACGGCGAAAGGCCAAGACTACTTTGACCGGACTTATGGAGAAACTGCAGCTACCGTTCAACCTTTCCTGCGGGAGATCTGTCCTGATTTTGGTCAGTGAATTGATCTCGTATTAATGGTAGCCAATCATATTTAACCCGCCACCACAGAATTCTTTTCCACGACTTTTGCGTACGGTCACACGTACAGCTTTTTCGACGTTGTCTCGCCTGCTGAGACTTCGTTCACCATGGTGGCGGCTCTGATAGCTAATGACACGCCCCGTCAAGTCGACTGGCACCTACGGGGATCTGTGCGGAATGGCGCTACGCTGGATGAAGTGAAAGCAGTTCGACAGATTGCTACCGAGGGTCGCCAAGGCATCAGGTGTAAAGTGGAAGAATGATGTCCCTGATATCCATGAATAAACGCGGTGAACTTGATGGTGTACATAATTGTATTTTTGGCTCTGTACCCTTCCGTGGTGTCGGTCTATCCAGTTGTATCCACTGTTTCCCCCTACCCAGCCAGGCACTATTGATGTTTATATTTGTTCCTGACTTCTCGTTTCCGGGATCTACCAAGTTTGAATAGAAAGGCGTGCCTAACGACTCACACCCGCTACCCTTCGACGCTCTGGCTTTTGGCGTTCGTCAGCTGCAATAGGATTCGCAATTTCGGATCAAAGTGCATTGGCACATTTCGTAGCCCGCATTCACATGACCATCTCCTTGACGGTTGCACTTTAAGAAGCACGCTACTATCGATCATCAGTAACTAGTGGACTCGATATCCATCCTTCGTCTCAGCGCACCATGTCGGTCACAAATGGATGGGACAGTGAGAAGAGCATAGCCAGCCCTGGTTCAGATAGCGAACTGTTGATCTTGGACAAGCGCATACGACGCAAAGTTGATCTGAATCTAATCCCCATCATTGCGATCCTCTACCTCTGTAGCTTTTTGTGAGTTGCTCATTGTTTCTCTCTTCAGATGCTTATTCTTGTTTGAAGGGATCGAGGAAATATTGGTCCGCATGCTTGTTATGTACTCTTTGCCAACGCTAATTACTCCAATAAACTATAGGTAATGCAAGGGTAAATCCGACATCGTGCTGTCTATGGATTCCATTGATATCTGTTGCAGGTCGCGGGGATGGCGAACGATCTGGAATTAACAGGTCTTCGATATCAGCTGGCGGCGGCTGTGTTCTTCGTGAGTTTGAGTATCTCTAATATGCCCCTCAGAATCATTTGACAACATTGTAGATCCCGTATAGTCTGCTCGAGATACCATGGTAAGTGATGTGTAGCTCGTCAATCTGATTCTACTGAGCGAATCGTTGCACAGTAATGTCATTATGAAACTGATGCAGCCGTCAAATTGGAGTAAGTACTTCGACAGTGCTCAACAGCATCTCATTGATTTTTCCCTGACAGTATCCGGAATTATGCTTGCTTGGGGGATTGTCAGTAAGTGCAGGCCGTAGACCATACCATGCGAGTCTTCTGAAGTTTATTCCCGTAGTGTTCTCGATGGCATTTGTCAAAAGCTATCACGGTCTCGTCATGTAATGTTTCCTTCGCTGTTTGTTGTGGGGCCCCTTGCCTACCTACCATTATGTAGTGCCCGAGTGTTCTTGGGCCTCGCCGAAGCAGGACTACCTCCTGGCGTAGGTACGTCCTTCTCGATCTCCAACTCCGTCTTCAGCGCTCCATGCATTTCTCCAGCATTTCTCATCACCATTTGGTATCGTCGTGAGGACCAGGCGCGTCCGTTATCGCTTTATTTTTCGACCGCGACCCTGTCTGGTAAGTTAAAGTCATGAGCATTTCCTCATACGAGCTTACTCTCCGTTTAGGTGCCTTTGGTGGCTTACTCGCGTTTGCAATTGAGAAAATGGACGGGTCAGTCAACGTGATCTGCGTAGTATCCATCTTTGATGCTGATATGATGCCTTGCAGGCTTGGTAACCTCCGAGGGTGGGCCTGGATCGTGAGTGATCGGTATTAATAAATTATTTACTACATCCTGAGTATTGATTCTCGCGCCATGTAGTTTTTGTTGGAAGGATTAGGTGCGTAATTTCCCGAGAAAGACCGTGGCTGACCGTTCACATTACTAATATCAGTAACTATCGTTGCTTCTCTATTGGCATTCTGGAAACTGCCTGATGTAAGGATCCTTCAATAAGAAAATTCACCGTCGTTATTAACTAGCATGGTAGTATCCCAGCACTGCCAAATTTCTCACTCCAAGTGAAAAGGATCACCTTGTAGAGGTACTTCGCCGTGATAATGAGGGAGAGCCATCCCATTTCGAGATGCGATTCGTATGGGAAACCTTACGAGATTATAAGTCATGGTTGCAAACTATCATTTATATTGGGTACGGCGCGTTATTTGCGTAAACCTCTCGCTGACTTCGATGCTCAGTATGGTCATGCCATTATACTCTATATCGATATTTCTTCCCACTATCATCAATGCTCTGGGATACACCGCTTCTCAGGCTCAACTGTACGTGTTCCTCTTCCATCGTTATGTTTCTCAGTACCGACGCTTTTCTATCCCGTAGGATGACAATACCGCCTTACGCCATCGGTTGCCTTTTTACTATCTTAATTGGTTCTTTGTCCGACCGATTTAAGGTTCGCGGACCGTTTGTCATGGGGTGCTCGCTATTCGCTATTCTCGGATATGCGATGCTCTATGCCACGAGTCCGACAAACCTACCGGGTGTCGGATATGCGGGCTGTATTTTGATTACATGCGGGGTATTTCCGACGGTTCCTCTGATGCTAATCTGGGGCTCAGGGAACTCGGGCAGCTCGCTGAAGAAAGGTGTGATTATCGGGCTCCAGAGTGGTGTCGGTAATATTGGAGGGTAATATTGGTCTTCTCAGCCGTAGAAAAACATGTTGAGCTTCATTCCTTTAGGATTTGTTCTTCGTTCATCTACAGAACACAGGACACTCCAAGATTTCACATGGGTCACGGTATGTAACACTCTTGTTCGCGTCAATGAGATAATGATGACAATAGGCATTGTGCTCGGGTTCTTGTGTATGGCATTCGTCACATCGGCGTTCACAATCTGTCTCTACTACAGACTCAACCAAGCTAAGGAGGTGCTCTGTGCCAAAGAAGGCATTCAAGGGGATCGAAAGGCGGAATTCGCCAATCTAGGAGTCGACTCTCCTTTGTTCAGGTGAGTCGTTGTTCTCCAAGTTCTCTCATGGACTAATCACCGTGATCAGATATGCCTTATAGAAGTCGTGTGTCATTACCGAAGTATATTACGACGTAAATTTCGTTTCGGCTAGTAGCCCATGTATACGACGAAAGATAATCGTCACAATCATCTTATGGTTGATAGCTATAGACGGCAATCAAATTCTTTTCCTTCCGGCCTCCCCGGTCTGAATTGGGTGACGTTGACATCAAAGCGGGAGTTAACGATCTTTACCGCAGGCTGCTACTTATCCACTCAGAAGTCTTCTCTACTAGCTTTCATCTGTAGAGAACCCACTACTTGACTGAGGACGTTCTAGGTCTTCCTCACTTAAATACTCGCACAGCCAAAATTCGTCAGCATATTGCGCAGAAATTAGAATAAGTCTAAATAGATATGATGATGAGAGTATACATATGGTATAATTAATAAAGACATAATACTAGAATAGTGTCTAGGGGGGCATTGAAGCGAGTCCGCAGCTTCTTATTTTGTGTTTATCGCATGCTAAAACATAGGGAGGTTACCGCCTTCGTTCATCCCGGCGCACAGGAAGCTATACAGGTGACTGGGTCATACATAGATTGTCCGGCCTGGTAAGTACCATGATCGCATGAGCTTCGCGCATGAAGAGATAAACGATGCGCTTACGCGGGATGACAACAATCTCTAAAGAAGTACGCGGCCTTCTTCCCAAAGTAGAGTCTAAGACATGGCATTCCCTTTCCCTAGAAATTATTGGTTAATCAGCGAACAAAAATGGTGATCACACGAGCGACCTTGGTTTTCTCATTTGGATCTTGGCCATCGTCATACCACCCCAAACTGTTCGTGCCGTCTGAATAAACAGTGATCCGATCATGAGGATTGCCGGCAAAATAGCCGACATATGAAATGCCGTTATCATCAACGTATGCGTAGAAGGTCATGTCAGAGTAGGTCGTTTTCTGGATCGGTGTGTAGGATGCGAGCATTGAATACCTCGTGCTTATATAGTAGACGGCGAAATCTGATCAATTAATAGGCGACGTCCTAATGTAGCCTGCTGCGACCGTGTAACTTGCACCGCACAGCGAGAAGCGGTGCAGTTGCCCCCAGAATAGGAAAATCAGTGCAGATCGGTTGATCTGACGACTGCCTCAATACCCTAAGCGACGCTCGGGCATGTATGTCATTCCGAGGCGGGAAGTTCTAAGCTCCTAGTTGAGGACATCAATGTTTCCGGCGCTTCCACATGCTCGATAGTCGGGCTTTAAAAGAATTGTCAGCAGGCCTGATACTCGACATCGAGAACCGATGTTTGGCTTGTTGATGATCGATGCCGACTACGACGATGGGAAAGACTATACTAAATTGTCTGATCAAAACACATTAGTTGGCGACATCAAAACAAGTCGCGGCGGTATAATCGCGCATATGTTAGTAAGAAAAATACAAGGTAGTAGTGCCCGTTGAAACGTCTCCATAAGCCTGTGCTATGAAGAGTTACGAGTTACTACTCCAAGGTGGCAATAATCGTTACGCACACTGGCATGTACTGCAACACGAGGACAGGATATGAGCAATTTTGGAGACTTGTAGAAGGAACGGTAGATACCAATCTAATGGTTTGAATCTTGGACCGATAATCATATTCAGACTTGAGCTCAGTAAGCATTTGGTTCGAACCGGCATTTCCACGCTATTGACAGTATTCTCAATGATAACCGGACGTAGATGTGTGCCAGCAAAAGTACCGGCAAATAACACGAATATACAACGAGGACGTCCGAAGTTCGAACCTGGCTGTCGACTTGCATGTGGGCCAATTTTAGAAGGAACGCATAGAGGAGGCCGAAGTTCGGATGATCCTGAGGATACACTCCCCGTAACTCAGAAGAGCCTACCAGAGAATCCTGGTCGATTTACTGAATGGCCTGGTGAGGATTTTACTTTGGTTTCAGAAAACGCGACACGTACAAAGGCTTCCAGGGCATCCGTGTGAACGCGGTCCCAATAAGTACAACATACCGATGCAGTACTTCGTGGAAATTCTTCGCATTTGATCATAAGACTTCGGCCCATATCAGCAAGCGCGGTTGGCTGATGACTGTTTACCAGAGGAATGTCGCGAATAAGAATGCAGATGTGCGCTAGAGTAGTTGACAAGATAACAAGTAATACACGTGATTTGATTCCTTGATTTTGGAGAGAATGTGGTCCCAATGGTACTCTATAATACAACGAACGTTGGAGCGTCAAATATGAGCTTACGCTTACGAGAACCCATGTATAACTGCCTCGAATGTGGCAAAGGTCGCCATATTCACTGGTACAGCACTGATGTGACATAGGATCAGACCCGTGAAGATGGCTAAAGGAAGAACTTACCGAATAAGAGTCGGCGCCAATCCTCGAAAGAACACTGCCAGTCCTTCGGCCTGATAGGACACAACTATGGTGGACCACACGGTCCGATATCGATTTGGGGAAGGCGGTAGCAGAGGAGAGTCGGGGCTTGATCTAGCGTTCGGTTTTGATATCGAATTTCTATATGAACTTTCGGTGCTTTGCATGCGGGTCTTGACAACATCAAGGGGAAAAGTTGTCACCCAGCCGGCTAAAAAGCAATATACAATGAGTGGCACCATCTTTGATCTCAGTGAGACTCGCCTATGCCGGCAACACCACCGGCCAATAGCATTGCCATCCATGAAGGCGTGCGAACCTGGCCATCGACTTGTGATAGGAAGAGTTGGATCTCAGAGGGATGGAGAGGCGATTCAGGGGTTGGTGTGAAATATCGGGAAGTTGCTTCGTACTACGATTCCTGTTAGATACTTATCGGCAGCGAGAGGTGAAAATTTACCGCAAAAAAGTAGGATCCGTAGCCCAAATCTCTTAGTGCAGTCGCCCCAATGCCGCGGTACAGTCCACGAATTCCATTCCTTCGCAATATATCCATGGCTACCTCATAAGTTGAGCTTGGGACAAGAAGGGACTGTTGACGAATCTTAATTAATTCTGTAGGTGTCGTCACAATGCTATACGATCAGACAGTTAAGATTAGACACGGTTCATTGAGATATAGTACGTACGAGGATACAATGCCGCTTCCAGCTCCAGCAAGAGCAATTTGGGTAAGCGTAGGAATTGAACTGCTGTTCTCTAATTGAATCTTCATAAAAAACCGGTACGACGCGAACACTAGACCGTTCATGAGAGCAGCAGTGGCCTGAAATAGATATTAGTGTATCGAGAGCTAGGTGCGCAGTCAACATACCAGTGGCGAGGTGATCCCTTTATACATCCCGATGAATCGTTCCTCCTTAATGATTGTCGCAAGCGCGTGCATTGTCGAGCGATACTTTCCCGTCATCTCCGGATTCTGAAATCGAACTTTAACTGCAGTTCAATGATCAGCCATTGTGCTGTAGTACCGCGTGTTAAATTACCAGTGTCAAAGGGGTATCCAACGACAAGACCAGCTATGCCCTTCGAGATAATCAGTCAATTGCCGTATGTCTAACGGCCCACTTACACTGATAGTTCCGGCCAGGAAGTCCAGCAGCGGATTAAGCTCGACTAGAAGGATAGATAATATGTTGCATAACGGACGGAGAAGAAAAGCAAAGGAATACCTTCACTCATGGCAGTAACATAAAGAGATGCGGCCCGATCCGGAACGCGGATGGTGATCCACGCATATTCCCACGCCCCTAATCACCCTCGTTACAATTCGCTTCCACTCCCGTTCACTTTGACACTGACCATGAGGCGCTGGGGTGCTGAAGGAATATTTGGACTTGGTGGTGGCGCCATATCCAAGGAATCACAGAGCAAGTGAGCGCGTTTTTATCCATCGTAGAGTGTTTTATTCTCAGTGCTAATATTCTGATAATACAGCTTAGACAAAGGACAGGAATGGATGAACAAAAAAAAACCTGAGAAAGCAATACCTTTTCTTTTGAAGGCTATGGAAGACCCCCGTAATTTGGATGCATGCATTAGTCTCGCTCTAGCGATGCCGCCCGATATCGCCATCGAGTTCTTGAAGAGAGGGGAACAACAAGGCTCGTCGTTATTCCGGTTTTATCTTACACGTTCTTTGTATTGACTTCTGTCTAGGTCGTGATGGCCTGAAGAGGTCGCTCGGAGAGGACTGCTTTGAAGACAATGCGCGGTATGGTGCGCCTAATTTCTGGAGTATACTTGAAACTCGGCCGTATATGCGTCTCCTTGGTACCATGACGCGTATATATGTTCAGTTAGAGGACTGGACCAAAGCCATGTATGTACAGTAGTTTTTTCTGTCGGTCATTGGCTAATTTGCGATACGCTGCGCAGAGACTTGTCACTCGAGATTCTCCGCATCTGCAGTTCGGACAATATGGGACAGCGATATTGGGTCGGGTCGCTGCTCTTACAAGCAGGGCGTCCGGCCGACGCACTCTATTTTACTCAGCAATGGATTAACTCTACTGACGGTACTCCGCCCGGAAGTGGAATGGACTTGAAGGAGCCATCTTCGGCACCCCTAACTAAGAAAATTAAATGGGTTCATGACGAAATGGTCTACCCCGCAGCTTTGGCAGCTTTTACTCTCTGGGGCGACTGCGAGCTTGCTCGACAATATTTACATGCCGCTGTCAAAGCAAACCCTCAGGTGCTCATCAAAGTAGGTCTCCCTCTCGCATAATGGTATCTGATCCTAACGCTGTCAACGTTTAAAGGTGCTTGCAAATTCCAAGAGACCATGTAATTCCAGATCCACCATAGGCTTCTCAACCGCTCCTGATGAAGATTTGTTGTATTAATGCAGCCGACCTTAAAGCCACTCCAACCCGTTCAATGAACGGGCGAGAAACGGCTCATGACCACCTGTGGCTTACGCAGGACTTATGGTCGAAGCTAGATGTCGTGAGTTGGGTGGACAACGACGTCTTCGTGAAACAGCATGTGTTAAGAACATGCAGCGAACCAGGATGCGGAAAGAGGGAAGAAACCGTGAAGCAATGGCAGCAGTGCTCTGGCTGTAAGAAGGTGAAAACTCTATTTCCCTCTACATCTCGAAAAAGAAGTTGATTTTATACTTGTCCAATAGGTACATTATTGTAGCCGGGCTTGCCAGAAGGATCACTGGAACGCGCACAAAAAAAGTATGTCCTAAGAATTCAGCGCATTATTATGCGAACTGATCGATGTCGATACTCTTAGTGTGTAAAAGTGAACAGCAGTACGCTCTGCTCTCAAAGATGTATTGATGCAAGCTACGAACTGATTGATTTTTTTGGTCGGCGGAAGAGCAATTTGAGATCAATTGTATGCATCAATGGACTCCACACTATGTACTGCTTAGGCATTATTGGAATCTATACCAAATACCTAGTGTCTGCGCGTATATCCATGAATTGCGAAGCTCAGCTCATTGGATACTTAGGAGTTCCGCGAGTATCTATTGAAGTGGCTTACCGGCTACATTGGAACGGCATGTCGGTCCGGACTGCGAGGTCTCGTGATGCGTCAACAAGAACCACGTGACGGTATAAGGGCGCGTCTGGACTTGAATTAGATTTTTCACCAGTCACTGCCATCTTGCCTTCTATGCCATACAAGCATAAAATGTCGATTAACGCCTCTCTTCACGTAGGAAACGGTATTGCTTGTCGTTTCTATAACCACGAAGGCTGTATCAAGGGCGACAAGTGCGCCTACTCGCATTCTGCCGACTCTGATAGTATACAGGATTCGCGGTACGTAGCTCTTGTATCAAGGGGAAGTTTGTCTTCTTATCTGGATGCTCTAGGGGGAAGAACGTCTGCTTGCAATTTCTCAAAGGCTACTGCCGATTCGGCGACTATAAGTGCCGTTACTCTCACTCACGCAACCACCTCACGCAGGAGGACATAGACTCCGCCTCCGCCACTCCCGCAGCCTCAGAAAAGGTTACACCTGAGGCCTCCAAGGTCTCCTCCGATGTGCCCGAGAAGAAGTCAAAGAAAAAAGGGAAGAAAACCTCCAGTGGCAAAACCCACGCCCCTCGGACGGCGAATCGCTTCCGCCAAGACTTTGGGGGTGACCTCGATTGGGATTTCGAAAATGAAATGGAAGAGAGGATGAACAATAACGGATTCACTGACGATGAAGTGCAGGAGTTGTTGTGCCAGGGTGTCAAGCCATGGGACGATGATGCTAGGGTCAGTCTCCATCCATGATATGGTAGACGTACTGGTTCAAGTTTCTTTCAGGATGTCCTCAACTTCCTGTACAGCTGCTCTTAGGAGCGGCTGCGCTTTAGGTTTTTCTGTAGTACGTGGCGCTAAGTTCGCCTGATTTCTGGGCCTCGTGCTAATGAGTCAACGTTTAGGGATAACGGACCCATTAACTCATGTCATGTCCCTCTGTAACCAACGATACGCTTGCTCTAAAAATATATTGAACCCGCGTTGCCGGTTGCCGACTGTGGCGCTTTTATTGCACCTGTGTGAAGACAACTACGGCAGACTCCCACACTGTCGCCGACTCTTGGGAGTTTTCACGGGATATGGTACAGTTGTGGACAATCAAAGACGACAATTTGATTTCCGGCTAAACCAGATTTTCTGGGGCAAAAATAAGTTCAGATTCAGAAAGCCAGAGGCTGAAAACGTCCAAAAAACACCCTCCGAAGTTTTTCCCACGACATTTTTGCGGCGCCAAAATTTTGGACCAAAAAATCGAATTGTGTGTACCCCTTTTGGCCTCGCCGGCAGACATCACTCAGTCATTCGACTCTATCGGCAATATCCACGGCTGGAAACCACACGGCGCTGATTCTGCTACCTTTCAGACATCCCTGTATGTTCATCAGCCAATGACAAATTGAATCTCCGAAGATCCCATTTACTCGGCAAGCATCTTCCATGAGGCAGCGATATTAATTACACCAGCCCTGTGCCCGGGCCCTTCACTTGAATGCTGCTGAGTGTTACAGGTCACTCAGGTAGCACTTATATTGATGGATAACAGAAGATCTGGATTGCTTTGGAGTACATCTCTAGATAAATGCTATTAAGAGTTTGTGACTTCTGGTTGCTAAGTTCTTCCTCGCTCTTAGTCCCTCGGATCTGGGCCAGGCAAATACCTGGTCCTTCAATTCTCAGACATCAACTCGGCAGCATGATTTCCGAGCCCATTTATATTATGACCCACCTATTTTGAAGCTTTGAAGGCTTGCCCCTGCCTTCCATGATGGCCGGTTTGTGGGCAAACGGCTCGATAAAATTTAATGATCTTGATGCCATCGGATGTGGATTTTGAAAAGGAGTCGATTGCGCTATCTCCGAAGTTTTTCCCACGACTTTTTGGGGGTACGCCAAATTTTTGGGATAATTTTCGGTCAAAACTCACATTCTGCAAAATCGGCTCGTGCAAATATCTTTATTAAGTCTATATCTTCACTTTGATGCAAAAAAACCCGGCTGTTTACCTGACCAGGGTCCTTCTAAAAATGGGTCGGATTTTTTGTCGTCTTTGATTGTCCACAACTGTAGCCACGTATTTGGCACGTGTAGTCAAAGAACCGAAGATCTTGGAATCCATTAATGGAACATCATGCGGAGGGCGTGCTAGTTCGCTAACTAGGACGAATATCTCGTGTCTTAGTACGGAATCTGCCTTTTCCGCGGACGTCTTGCTGTGGCAACATGCTTCTAGTCAATCGAATTTCGATTATCTCCGCGTTCAAATTTCTATGTTCACGTATTGATGAGGAACTGAGATTTAAAGATCAGGTCCTGCATCGGCACCGCGTATTCACAGCGGCAGATAAATCTGGCTCCCAGATCCTGGATGCGAAATATTCTGCTTGAATACTTTGGTGAGCTCAATTCTCGGGTTATGTGGATTCACTCTCGAGTATTCACAGTGCTTATCATCGCGACGATTCCCAGTCATGCCATATGTTCAACAAATCAAATACATAGGAATCGGAAACTCGGTTCGCATTAGATGTGTGATAGTGCTCAAGAGGCGATGGTTCCACTAATCCGCTTCCTCACGTTATCGACGATCTTGGTGCGCATGAGAAATGTGCTTTACGCGCCGTGAATATGAGTAACACAAACTTCCCTAGGAAACGGAGCCTCCTGTCTTCCTCGAGGCTTCACAAAAACGGGCCCCGTTCATTGTTTTACGAGGTTATAAAAGGCGCTTCTGAAAGTATGAATTACCAATCTCAGCTCTTATTCTCTCAGCGAAAATGCCTCTAATCTGGTTCCACTTAGAAAGCGACGGTCTAATATTTGTCGGTCATTGGCTGGGCAATGGCTTAGACGTCTATACAGTATGTTGCACCTTTCGACTGCTTTTTCGTCGTCATTCGTCTTGTCTCTAACCAGACGAGAAGGATGAATTAGGAATTCATTATTACCAGCTTCACTTTCTCAACAATGAAGTTCTGTGGTGGCCACAAATTCTTTGTCACCCCGTGTTAGTTTTCCATATCTGTTCCATCTTCTGTTGATTGGCAACTGACCATACTTGTACTAGAATAGCCCTGGACGTCACAATCACAAAGGCTCCAGGGGAGGCTACTGTCCTCTCCAGTTTTGGACCCCACGTACAAAGCGCGTGAGCTTATGGTTCTCACAGCCAAGAACCTACCATACATTAAATAACGTCTATGTTATTCTGGATCGTGATATACTACTGCGGTCTTGTTGAGATGCGTATTAACTGGTACCGAATTATGTTCAACTATATCAGGACGTATAATACCATTAGTCTACTTGTCATGGTCATCAGTTGAGTCATACACAGCGCCGGACACCAACCTGTCAATGGGAGGCCTGCTTCCCACATGCATATATTGCTAGCACCATCAATCTTGGAACCACAATCGCGAATATTTGTTCTTCCCAGCAACGACTGGCGTCTGGTGGCGCGAGCGAGGCAAGGATTGTGCAAGGTCGACATATGTCGATCCTTCTCCCAAGTGACCAGACTTGAGAGTGCGAACAAGGTCCTGGGTGAAAATCCCGTTGAACCCAACCTTTCCTCGCTGCTCCTTTGCGAACTCGTACTCCCTGCACGCCGCCAGTACCACGTGAGAATTCATATCCGGGAGCCAGTCCTCTGC
This sequence comes from Desarmillaria tabescens, assembly GCF_030435595.1. Lineage (NCBI taxonomy): Eukaryota > Fungi > Basidiomycota > Agaricomycetes > Agaricales > Physalacriaceae > Desarmillaria > Desarmillaria tabescens. Next base: position 2,366 of record NW_026848743.1, on the reverse strand, counting down.
CAATACGGATCTATAATTAGGGAAGTGCTTCAAGGTCTCGTCTGCGGCAAGGAGCATCTCCTCGAGCGAAGCAAGTGGGGAGACGGTGCGAACTCCTGGTTCAGGCAGGTCCCGGGTCATACCACCGGAGTGACAACAGTCTAGGATAAGAGTAATTCGATGTCCCTTGATGCGAGAGATCTGGAAAAGGATTGTGTTGATCTCTCGGTCGCTGATGTCAGGGACAGGGATACCGTTGGTGTCGAGAGTGTTACGGTCCATCGGACAGAGGGCCTCAATAGATCCGCTCCCTGCAGCAGAGGATTCCTCATCGTCAGAGTCCGTGTCCCGACTCTGGAAGTACTCTGAACAGGAGTAGTGCGAGCCGTGTCCAGAATAATAGACGATGATGTTATCGCCATACTCGATCTGCGGGTTGGTCATGACACTGAGAAGGGTTCGAATAATATTGACACGGGAGGGAATAGAGGGATCGTCTGGGAATGTATTTGCCTGGGTACCGATAAGGCGGCGAACCCGTATTTTGGGCACGCCAAGGTGCTCCGTTAAGAATTTCTCCATTAACAAAGCGTCTGACACGCAGCCGCGCAGTGGAGATACTCTGTATGCATCAATGCCAATGACGACCGCCCAAAATCTAGAGGCGTCAACGCGGCACGGGGTCTACAAAGCTGTCGATGAATATCAAGGAGGATGTCCAAAAATATAATCTTACCGTAACGCTTGTCATCAAGGGCCATTCACGTTTCACTTTGTAGCGAAGCGCGCGCTGCTTGATTGCAAATTCGAGGCGGAGCTCGTAGAGTGTATTGAGAGCCTTGGATGCCGAAACAGATTGCGCGTCTCTCCGCGATAACGCTCTGGCCTTGGCTTCTTGGAAGACATCCACAGAGTCGAAGACGCTAGTCATACCATACTGTTTGGCCAGTCGAGTCTCCAGCTTTTGCAGCGGGTCGATCTTCTCTGCAATTTCTCTCAGCGCCTGATCTAAATCAGTCTGCCCAAGAGTCGAAATGAGGAGCTGAACATGCTAAGAAGATCAACACAAACCTCAGGTGCTTCGCCCGCTGTAAAATATCGTATCGGAGGGCTGGTTGGGGATGGACAATAAGGCCCGTATCGAGCATGACGAGGGTGAAAAAGGTCGAGGCGTTGTAAGTCGAAAGATAGCGGCCACAGGGTTGGGTACATTCACTCGGTCCCCGATAAGGTAAAGCAATTACTTTGCAACGGTTAACCGGCGTTTAGGCTTGGGCCTTTGGAAGAGAGCCGCTGAGCTGGAAGAAAGGAAGAGAAGGAACTAGGAGGAGGGCGAGGGGCAGGTTAAAATCAACGGCTACGATATTTGTGGTGTCAGTATCAAAGCCAGCCCAAGATTATAAAGGAAGGAGTGAGGGCACCCGTGGCTCAAAGTCAGGTTATCGCCAGGAAAGAAACCATCTGATAACCTCGAGGACTTGAGACTGCCTAAGCATAAAACGGCACATCATTTGTCAGGAACCAAAGCAAGCGCCAGCCGCGGTTTCGGTTTAACTAGGCGCCTTACCCGTTACCTTTGTTGTCGGGTAGAGGTCCAGATAAAGTTCATTTCTCACTCAATTTCACCGCAATCAACCAAAATTCGAGAGACGCTGGTAACCTCGCGGTAGGCCAGCATAGCCCGACACGATTATCATGAAACAATGAAGTGGGGCTTTGTTGGAGTATTACTATTTTCCATCAGCTATGACTTCACAGCTGGAAAAAAAAACGTACCTCGAATGGAAAGACACATTGTGCCGCCGTCGGCGAATGCCGAGGCAATCCATGCCATCTGTCAACGGCTCATTCGGAGACATTTTGCGGCGCTCTCATAATGTCAAATGATCGCTCTACAACGTCCTCAGAAATGTTCTTTATATTCGATGCAGCGCCTACCGGTTTTTTTGTCCATCTTCTCCCAAAATCTACTTCAAGTTGATATCTTTGAACTTTTGGAACTTCCCTCGAGTTCAATTCAAGGTGTTGTCACCTTTGTTTTCTGCGCCTGCGTGTTACCACGATTACAGCACGACAGATTACAAGGTCCGTTGCGCGCCTGAGAATAGTAACCGCCTTCCACAAATCTTGTCCTTCAGATTAACTTATAATGAATTTATTTCTGCGGCACCCAGCTTTGACAGAAGCGGGGGTAAAAAGCATACAGGTTGCGTATCTCAAACACTGATAACTGAGCTTGTTCTCACCCTGATACGGCTTGTAGATCGTCGTCACATTCTCGTTGGTGGAACTTGGAAAACACCGGAGGCTACGTCTAGCCTTCGTGCTCTTTTGGCGCTTTTATTTCCCTCTGGACCACTGTGGTGCGGATTAGGCCGCCACTCAGC
>NW_026848742.1:0-20618 GCF_030435595.1 Desarmillaria tabescens | reverse complement strand
GCCTAAAACTTCAGCGGTTGTTCTGCCACATTCGGAGGCGTATCTTTGTTCTGTCGAACTGGTACAGAAATAACCAAGACAGCTGCCTCCACCATTCATAAATGGTTAATTTCCTGATACCTTTTAGGTATTTTGTGTCTTTGGCGTAGCCTGACCCTTAAGCCATGGCTTCATTGTCTCGTCTTTGATCGCTCATTTTAGACCACCTATGGGGCTTTAAATTGGGCCACAAAAAATTCTCCAAGAATTTTATCTCTTGTTTCTCTCGTTTCCACCATGGCTCCCGTTGAAATTGCTGGTGTCAACGTTCCGCTTTTGTGAGTTGGTGATTCCTTCTGTGCTTCCTATTCACTGACGGTCGTCGCTGCAGCACGGGCCCATTGGTCCTAGGTTATATGTGGGGCTATGGCCTCTATGGCGCCCTCATTGTACAGATGTGTAAGTGATGAGAGCCTGTAATTATCTCAGGCATTGCATTGACCGCCGAAATAGACCTGTATTTCACTCTTTTCTCTGGTGACAAGCTGTCTCTCAAAATTTTGGTGCGTCCTTTTTCACCGCGCCCCTGCCCATTCGCCACCATTCTGGTCCTTTCAGTCTGGTCACTATTCACTCTCGAAACGACTTTTGTTTTTATCTCGACTGTCACGGCGTGGAGAACCTTCGGTTTGGTGGGGTGACTCCAATACATTCTTTTTCTTGGTTCGAGTTTTGGAGCTTTACCCGTTCTAAGCGGCATCAGCGAGTGCCTTCTTTTCGGTTTTTGTCCTCAATGCTAACCCATTTCCAGTCTCTTGTCTCACTCAAAACTTCTACTTGTGGAGAATCTGGACAATGGGTATGCGAAAGCTTTTCATTATCATTGGCATCGCGACTGTAAGCAAATTTCTGCTGAATCTGCTTCCGTCGCCTTGCTTAATTGTAAAAAATATTAGGTTTCTCTCGCGCAATGCCTCTTCGCTATCTACTACGGCATAACGGTACGTTGGCAAACCCGTAGTATAGATCAGTCTCTGATGTGTGCTCCAGTTGGCGTTGCATAGAGGCAGTGTGAATGAAATGGTCGTATTGAGCCCGTTCCGGATCGTACGTCGAGCTACTTACTATACGTCCCCTCCCGCTGATTGATTTGATTCTTCTTAGACCTGGTTAATAGGCTGCGCTCGCTGCGATATCCTGATCACAGCTACCATGGTGTTGGTGGTGAGTCGCTCCATCCCACGTCCCGCGGTCACGCCATTCAAGTTATACATAGCTCCACATCAAAAGAGCCGCGCTTTTTCTTCTGGTTCTTCTACCTCTATGGCGCTAAAGAGATCGATAAAATATGCTGTGGAAACGGGTATTATCACTACGTTCATGGCCATCACCGAATTCATTCTCTACGTCGCCCGCGAAGCATCACACTTTTCATCTAACCTTGTGAGTTGGCACGTCTTTGGATACACCTAATACAACGCTAACGCGTGAATAGCTTCCTCATGCTAAGCCAAGTGTAGGTCTCGCAACAGTTACTACTGTCCTCATTCTCACAAGCATCATAGGTATGTTGGCTCCCTTGTGGCCACATTGAACACCCGAGCAACCAATGGTAGAGGAAAGACTGATGTCTTCAACTACTCCCTCCGTCTCGGTTCAGACCTGGTTGGGATCGAACCGATTCGATGAGTCAAAGCGGAGAATCTAGCGGTAGAAGGACTGGTGAGACCATTGTCTTGTCGGTAAGCACCTCTCCTTGATCAATCGATCGTACGATAACAATCCTACCATCGCGCAGGACTTGAAATATCCAGCTCCAAGTCGAAGTCGCGTCTGAAGTGATGGCCTCGCTGCTGGCTAACTGGATTAGCCGGCATTTACCTTCTTTTTGTTATGCGCTCAAATCGATAACATTGTAATAATACCTCTTGTCTGCAATACTGAATTTGTTGCTGAAAATATTGTCCGACGGCTTCGAAATGCTTCTCTGAGCACTTGGAAGTCACTGAAGACGTGCCATTGAATTGCTAGCACGCTCGTCATCCTGGTGCACTTCTCGCGACCTACTGGTCTAAATATGATCACATAGTGGTTCAAAGATATGTTACCAAGTGGCTACCTCGTTGGCACGTATTGGCATAGCTTTCTGTCGGACCGTTGAGGAGCGCACTCAATAAGCAATAAGTCTGCTCGGCCAATGTTTTCGGTCCCAGGAAATCTGTAGTCACGGAATGACTCAATAGTCTTCTTGATATCCTTATTCCAAAAAGTTCTCTTTCCGCGAATTGCCTGTGTGGCACTCCAAAGAAAAGAACACCGCCATGTAAGGCTGAATTACCCAACTTTTTGCACTTGTTACATTAACACCTAACATTCACTCTTCGCCCGATGAGCCTGACGGTTAACCAAGTCGTCTTTTATCTATGCTCTCGTAGACAGACGCTAAATACACGAGTACATTGGGGTGAGTTTGTAGTCAGTGTAAGCCTGCAGCTACATACCAACGAGCCTCTATAATCTATATAACGTGTCTTTTTGGTGCCAAGATAGGGGACCATCATTTTCAATCACAAGACGCCAAAATCAGGGAAATTTACGCGTTACCAGCCAGTGCGCGTCCTTCGGCGGCGTCGGCAGATGATATTATCGATCGCGTTGTGTACATCTATTTGGCAGCTTTCATTTAAATCCTGATAGTAAATACTATTTCTGATTCTCCGACTCTCGAGTCCTTCCTTGAAGTGGAATATTTCCTCCAAAGCAGTAAGTTCCAATTTGAAATTACAACTTAGCACCTATCATTTCTCTTACCGCTTTCGACTTGTCCTAGGAGTCAATGGACGCCTCCATTCCGACTGCCACTACAAATCCTTGCCCGGATTGCAGTCGCCCCTTTCCCTCGCACGGATTCACCGTGAATATGGTGTTGCACAAACTTCGCATTCGATACGTTCCTCTCGCATCTGAGAGGAATCAAATCAAAGAACATGTTTTGCATGCCCGAAAACATCTTCCGTTATACAAATCCGAAAGAAAAAGGCTCCAGGATGCTCTTTTACAGGTGGAGAAGGAGGAGGCAATACTAGAGAAATACATCGCATATCAAGAAGGCCTACTGCCTTCGGTACGACGCCTTCCCCCAGAGGTCATGGCGCGAATATTTGATGAATGCTGTCGAGATGAATTCGTCGCAAAGACCACCGTCTCTTTGACTGCGCTTCGTCTTAGCCTCGTCTGCCATGACTGGCGAGTGACGATGCACTCATTACCAAAACTGTGGGCACGCATTTCAGTATGGCTGAACCACGCAGACACGTTGACATGGACTCGCCTTGCGCACCCCCTCTTTCTATACGTGAAATGTGCAGGCAACCACCCTCTTTCCATCAACTTTACCTCCGACAGAACAGGATATCCCTTGGCTCAACAATTGTTCCGTGTCCTTGCTAGCGAGGAAACCAGCTCGCAGATCGAAAATTTGTCGATATGTGTCTCACATTCACTACTGTTTGCTATCTCGTCGGACAAAGTAGGATGGAGTTTTCCACGCCTTCGTCATCTTAACATGGATTGTTACGGATATTACGAGAGCGGACCTTTTTATCCTGACACCGTTCGCTTGTGTTCGCTAATTTTGCGAAGAGGTGCCCCTCCGATCGAATCCGGTGATAAAATCACCTCGGTCACTCGTATTGCGCTTTCGGAATCCAACCTCATTGAAATAGCAAATGCGCTTCCTCACTTTCCTAATCTTGAACATGCCACATTCACACTCATGCAAAAAGCTATCCACAACGATACTTGGCCTGATGACCCAGTTATCTGTCATCGTTTGACCGGTCTCACTCTCACTATATCCAATGATGCCATTCTTACCCAACTGGCTGAAAATCTTGAAATTCCACAGTTGAATAGACTGGAATTCTGCTTCGAGGACGGCTGGGCAAAGAATGTCGGCGCACAGTTGGTAGCGATGACCAGAATCATCAAGGAGGCCACAGTCGAGACCTTCATTCTTCGAAACGCTTGGTTGTCTGATGTCAACTTTGTGAATACCATCGCTTCCATGTCGCATTCCCTACGTACTCTTGTTGTTCACGAGGCGTCACCAGTTCACGATACCGTCCCCCAAGCTATTCTCACCCCCTTGAGCCTATGGCGTTTGACTTGTTATACGGACGGGCGGAGCCGCGGTTATTGCCCGAATCTTCGGCATCTAGAGCTGGTATGGGGTTCCGACTTGGATGAGGATGGGGTTTTAACTGTACTTGAGTCGCGACGAGGGGTTCTTGAATCTGCTTTGATTGGCCCTAGGGCAGGCAAAGACGTGACTTCAGAGACGATCCAATGCCTGAAGGCATTACGGAAAAACGGTTTACAGGTGTCGTTAATCTGACCCTTGCCCACTTGTGTCCCCTCGGAATTGCCTTGAATGGTGCAAGGCAGATGATCAGAGCCGGGACAATACTAAAAGTGTGGCCACCAGAGCACATTATTTTGTTCCAAAATTATTATGTCAGAGCAGGTTCTATTAGTATCAAAAGTACAAGATCAGCATTTGCAGGCCAGTGAGACGTGTCACATGTCATTAAACACGGAGTCCTTTTTTCTTTTCCCCTGCTCCTTTTGCCTGTTCTTCATTGTACATGTGTTGCTCTGTCCATCCATCCATTTGTCCTGAGCATCATTGAAAATTTGTTGTTTCCCGGTAACCAAGAGGGCTCTTCTCACCATTGATGTTTTCTGAAGCTTGGCCAAACCTAGTATAAAAGAGGATAAGCAGAAGGGCACAAGGAAAATACGTCGACGCGCAATAAAAATTTAGCCAGCCTGATTTGTCTCCGCCCTTGAAGCCGCTCAAACCGATTTGCGCTATGATCGCGACGCGCAATTCTTCCACCCCATGCAACGACTTTGGACTTCGGCTGGAAAGTCCTCGCCTTTCAAGTTTAAAGCACTCATTCATTCAGCATTGGCAAAAAAAATTCACTTGCCACCAATACCAACACCACAGAGGTATGTGAACAGTACCAATTTTATTTGCACGCCTCACGTTAGGAGCAGCGACTTGTATCTTCCTGGGTCAGAGATCCAGCTAAAATTCCAGGCTCCAGACTCCCCGATAGTTCAACCTCTCAGTGTTAAAATCATCAAACGACTGGAACCTTTCACATCCTCTGCTGTTCTTCTAAGTCAACGCACTTCCGACAACAAACAATTCATACTCAAGCTCAATGACCGTAGAGTAGGCTTTCGTTCCAGCCTCAATATGGATGGCGAATTCCCATGGACGCCAGATCTCGAAGAGCGTCTACGGGCAGCCGTGCGGGAGATAGACAATGGAACAAAAACCAACTGGTTCGAAAGTGTCAAGGATCGCATGAACCCAGCGCTGCCCTGTCCTAGCGACTGGGAAGACTGGATGTGGGAGATATTTACGTGGACTTCGAGAATGGAACGGCAAGAAAGTGAGGTGGAGGCATATCGTCTGCTACGCAAACTACAAGGTTTTCTCATTCCCCGCTTCATCGGTCTTGTTACTCTCCCCATTTCTTCCGAGGAACCTCACCCCATCACCAACTGTGTTCCAGGCATCGTCATCGAATATATCCAAGGTGAAAGCCTGGGCTCACTCAAACCCGATGTCAATATCCCTCGATCGGAGGCGGAAGCGATTGCGGAAGCTGTTATGGATGCCTTCCGCATCCTAAAAGCGCAAAAATGTGTGATTCACAACGATATACACATCGATAACATCATCCTGCGCCACTCCGATAGATCCCCGGTCATAATTGACTTGGGTTGTGCCCTCACGAGGGAATCCTCCATGAGCGATGAGGAGTGGGAAGCTTCGATTGCAGGTAATGACGACATGCGGGCTGTGCGGAACATGCTTACGAGTAAAGAGCATGGGGTGTGGAGAAGGAAGGAGACACCGCTGCCAATGCATTATTATCATACTCCACTGGCATGGAACAAATATGTGGAGAACCAGCCTGAAGATTATCGCAAACAAACATTTGAGAGGGTTCCAGATACGGACGGGGAAGGTGCCAGGGAGAAAGTGTTGCAGTGGCGCCTCAGGCCCGGTATACAGCGCAGAGAGTAAGGAATTTGAAAATGCTTTGTAGCAAGTTTTTACGGAATGATCGTTACCTTTCAAACTGTCATTGCTTCCCTTTTCTTGACAATATACAGTGTACTGCCGGTCCTTGGGACATCAGTTTTGTACCACCACCTACGTATCTGTTCACGAATAAAGTTGGTTTGTTTTATTTGCAAGATTAAGATGTTGATGCCTGTAAGTTACTGTAATAGCCCAAAACATTTATTACCAGTGTGCGGGTACACGTCGTTTTATTCGGTTTGTCGGCCATAACGTGAGTTCTCTGTTGATTTCTGTTCTGTTTGGAGTGATTCAATGGTGTTCGCCAAGTTCTGCCTGGTTTTGGTGACAACTTCAGTCAACCAAGCGAGCGAATTGTAAGTGTTGCAGCTAAACAGTATATTAATGCATGTAGTTTAGTTCGGGAAGTCACACCTCTCGTGTACTGTGCGCTCGGCCCTACATGACGTTGTGCTCGGCGCTTTTTACATGATTTTTGGCGAGCAATCTTGTGTTCCTCACGTCGTTGATGCCGGTGACTATCCTGACATGCAAACTGACTTTGCCATCAGATATCCGTTGCATTATGATCTGTTGCACTTCGAAATTTCATCGCAAGTTGTTTTCTATTAATCATGAAGAGCGTAATACTGGCCGGATCTCTCGGTGTGAAACAGTAGATCCAACAGATAGGCCAGCTTCAGCGCGTGCACCATGAGGGGTAACTCGTAGATATGATCGATGAAGTCGCTCACAATGTACGAATCAATTCCAAACAGTAATACATCCTCAAAGCAGTTGCACAAGTCTAGATTCATGGATCACATGTCTTATTCATACCCCAGCCATCTTCTTTAGGACGGAAAACTCCTCCTTGCCTGTTGCTTTGCAAAGCGCGTGGAATTTTGAGGCTGGATCGCTCAAAAGAACCTTGGGTCTGAGAAACGGGAATGAGAAAGTGCATAGAGACATAGTGGGAGTGTCTTACGTGTCGAACTCCACTATACGACCCTGGTCCAAAAGCATGACCTACGAGCTCAATATTAGAGGGAGAAGAGGTCGCAACGGAAATATTTACCCTATCATAATCAATAACGGTTCTGAGTCGATGAGCGATAGTCAGTATTGTGCTCTCAGAAAATTCTCTGTTAAACATGCACTTGAGTCACTGGAAACACGAAGAGGTAACTAGTTTCTGCTTACTGTCGAATGGTCTTCCCGATCAGTTCGTCTGTCGCGTAATCCACACTGGCTGTTGCCTAGACAGATATATGAGAATGAAAGTAGCGGAAGAGCAATTGATACTTACCTCGTCCATGACTAAGACTTTTGACCTTTTGAGGATGGCTCGAGCCATGCACAACAATTGCTTTTCTCTGTAGAATGGCCAATTAGATACATATCAAGTGAACCCAAGAAGACCGACCCGGTAGAAAAGTTATCGCCTCCCTCTGAAACAGGCGAATCAAGATTGCGGAACATATTGGCATTTATGACATCGTCATCTTCAGCAGAACTGTCGGCAGGAATCAAGTGTACTCGTCGCAAAGCCTCAAACTAAAACGGCATTTCATTGAATACGTTGTATAGGCCGTCAGGAAGAGACTTACTATTTCAGCATCCTGATATTCCTCGAAGACGTCTAACGTAGATCTTACAGTACCACTGAGAATCGTGGGATCCTCTGTACATGATTCAGCAGGAAGAATGACCATATCAAACTGAGCACTCACGGGGTATGATAGTAATTTTACTTCGTAGATCGGTAAGGCCAATCGAAGCGATGTCGAGACCATCAACCAAGATACGACCCTCCGTCGGCTCCACAAACCGGAAGAAAGAGAGCGCGAGGGTGCTCTTCCCAGAACCGGTCCTTCCCAGAATGCCAACCTGCGATCAAGGTTAGTGAAGGACTGCTGCATGAGAGTTACGATTTCAGACCTTTTCACCGGGCTGGATTTCAAAGTTGAGGTTATGAAGAACGTTAGGCAGGTCCGGCTTGCTTGTTGGTCAGCTCAAAGACTATCGTCTGGACTAAATGCGCCTACCGCATATCGAATAACAAGATCCTCGCACTTGATGGCCCCATGTGATGGCCACGACAGAGGAGGCCTTGGTTCGATGAATTCAGGAGGCTCGCGAACGAGCTCCGAGTATTCTTTCACTCTTTCTAATGCCACCATCGATTGCTCCAAACCGACAAAACGACGAACCTTTGGGTTAATCTTAGTTAACGAAAGCCAAAACACGTGTAAAAGACATACCATGAACAGCAGATCGTTCGTGATAGAACTAGCAAAAGCAAGAACAAACCCGGCTAAAGATGCATCGATTCGGGGAGTCAAAACGGTCACCGCAGCAGTGACACCAGTGATTGCACATGAAAGTAAATTAAACCGAATGGAAAGCCACCGGTTCACTGATGGGCCGTAAGCATCTACAAGACATTAGGCGACAGTAGCTTACCTCCCCACATCCAGTAATAAGGGTTACAATTCTGTGAACATTACTAACATCAGGAATGTATTGTTATATGACCTGATGCGCTTACAGTATCAACGCAACGAAGCATATCCCGCAAGAACTTTGACGATGCACCAAAAGCTCGAATAATTGACACTCCTGCTATGGTCTCGCCGTAAATTGAATATAACGGTGAGCGCGTCACGGAATCTAGCAGAAGTCAGTCCAGCGTTCAACACATTTTTAAGAAAGGGATACCAAGACGGCGCATATCACGAGACGTTTGACCGTAAACTTTGGCAACTGTAGGGACGGCGTGGTCCATTAGTTCAGAAGTGAAAGTTCATGCAAATACGAAAAATACCGTTGTAGTATATGATAGCGAGGAAGAAGGCAGCGGTGATGAAAGGTAGGCCTCCTACAATGCTGACTGTGACTAACGTCGTCAAAGACGACATTGCAAACATGGTGGTCCTTCCGAAATTGTCTGACAGACTACTATCGATGCCTAGCAAGAAATTGTGAATTTCTAAGAGATACACGCGGAAAGAGCAGGGAACAGTTACCTTCGAAGTCTTTACCAAATCTATTCAACAGGCGCCCACGGGAAACAGTATCGTGGAATCTAATATTGGCAAAGAGAACGGTTTCCAAAAGTCCTGTAGTGAAGAGACATAAGAAATTAAGAAGATCCGAGGTTATAAAAGGGAGTATACTTTGATACAAGACCACAGATGCATGAATCGACCCCTTGTCTAGAATCCTAGTGAGAACCATGACTGGGCTGGGTGCATCAGACTCACAAAGAACAAACCACCGAAGGGTTGTAATAATCAGACCCAGGGCTGTAATCTAATATTTCCGCCGTAAGACAAGATAAATATCCATCGTAGAGTTAGACTCACAATTGCATACATAGTGACGTAGTACACTGGACCTTTTGTGCCATCCGCTTCGAGGACTGCATGCGACCAATACCTGTACTTCGTCAGAAGAGAGAAAGAGGGGATATAGTATGTCACGTACTTCAGCCACCCATTTTCTGCAACCGGACTCAAGGCGGCCAAAATGAAAACCCCCAAGAATACAGACCAGTAGATAGAGGACCCGCACGCATTTATGTAAGTAAGCCATATATCCTTTCCAATCCTTCCAACGGCGCGTTTCTCTTCCTCAACAAGCTTGCGCGGGGGCTTCTTACTGTCTGTTTTCGTATCTGTCACTTCAGACGCAGGTGCTACGGTTGTGCTGGATTCGGACTCATCGCCGGAACCAAAGCCAGCCTCGATTGCTTCCTCCTCTTTGTCATCTGCTGCACCAGCTTTGTCGTCAACGAAGCCAGACTGTACTAGGCTGCGTATGACCCCGGACTTTTGGAAGTCTTCACGGGACCCTTCAAACTGAATGCGCCCATTGTCGAGCGCTACAATGTATCCAGCCCCTTCAGCGCAAAGCTGAACGTGATGAGAGACCAGGATCACCGTCCTCCCTAGAAAAGGATCGTTTCAAATTGAATAACAATACGTTGAATGCAGCAAACCTTTCATAAGTTCGCCCTTCAAGCATTCATGATACAGATGATGGGCTGTATGTGCGTCAACTAAAGAGGCGCCACAGTCAGAATACAAGCGGTGTGCCATTTAGCTTGGAGGTGCGGACGCACCCGCAGACAGAACATCATCTAGAAGTAAGATAGAAGCACGGGAGTAAACCGCGCGCGCAAGAGACACTGTTTATTTGCATAATATCAGACTCTGACAGAGAAAATGAATTGGATTGATTTTACCCCGGGCTTTTTGGCCTCCCGATAGGTTCACCTGTGGGTCAGTGATCAGTAAACTTAGCCATCGGAACAATAGCACAACGTACGCCACGTTCTCCGATCTCTGCTTCATCTCCATCCTCCAAGATCTCAAGATCCGTCGTAAGAGCACAAACCTTGAGCAAATTGATGTTCAGAACATGATCACTAGGTGCTTTATATAACTCACCTCCAATGTTTTTCGGTAACGCTCAGCATCAAATGGCAGATTGAAAAGAATGTTGTCTGCGAGACATCTTTAGAATGCAAAACATAGTAAGGCCTAATGAGGACAACACCTTTAATCGATGCGTTACGGAGCCAGGCAGCCTAAAAGTTGTTCGTGAGATTCTACTACGCGGAAGCAGACATTCCAATTACTTACCTGCGGGACATATGCGCAGATTCCTTGGACAACCCATTCTTCTCTGGGTAAGATTATTTTGAAGGACGCTATGGCATCAGGGGGTGAACGCGGACAAAGCATTTGCCCTGCAAGTACGTCCACCTCTCCTAGCAGTGCTGTGAAGGTATTAGACGGCGTTAATTCAAAACGGACGAACAAACGCGTACCGTGAAGAAGTAGTGTCTTTCCCGATCCTAACTTACCGCATATCAAGGACAGTTCCCCTGGCGGGAAACGGAGCGACAAGTCAACAAGTATGAACTTGTGACGTGGTGTAGATGCAACGGAGGGTGTTTTGCTCGCAGCTATGCGGTCCTGTGGCCATGTAACAGTGCAAGACTGAAGGGCAATCGTTTGGGACTGCTGCTCAACGGGTGCGACGGGAGAGACTTCGTTAGCGTTTAGATACTTTTCAATCCTGCGCATCGACACCAAACTTTGGAGCATATTGATGAACGTCTCGGGGAGCGCGTTGAGAGCGAATTTCAATTCGTTGAACACTGTCAGACGTCATTGGGAGTAGCTGTATATCGGGGGAATGTTCTTACCAACGATCTAACGAAGAATTGGATAAGAATAAGTGCGCAGGGAGGAGAATGGTACTCACGGATGTGAAAGCGATAGAGGGCGTCAAGTCCTGCTTTCGAATGACAGTAAAATGCCAGAACGATACCAAGGTGACCAGTATGGGCGAAGCATTCCTAGTCGGGCGTTAGCCATACGTGCAGTGCAGAGCGGTTGATCCCGTACCAAATGGCATTCCACAACGTCTGATTGTATTATGGCATTAGATTCGGAGAACGGGACTTTGTTAAATAAATGATCACCTCAATAGTGTAGTTGAGCTTTTGGTATTTCAGCTCCTTTTCTCGGATTTGGAGGACTCGCGCTTCAAAACTGCGCTCCCAGGCCATGAACTATTATATTGAGCGTCAGCGTCCAATTAATGTTCGACCTAGCTTGGCGATACCTTCAGCATGCGGATTGCACCGAGGATCTAAACAGATTGATGAGTACAACTACCGCAGCCGACGAGGGGAGACTAACTTCATTCATAAGAGATATCCTTTCATCCCGAGCTTTCATGAGGTTATCCTGGGCACCTACACATGATTAGTTTGATGAATGGCGCCAGATGGTTACTGTCACTCACCGACGACCACGCTTCCCGCGAAGTGGTTCATTGGTAGGAATAAGCATGTCACCGCCAAGCCAAAGAAACAAGAAACCCCTTTGATATTGATTAGCTATGTTAGTGTATGTTAGAGACGACTCGTTACCAAGAAGTTTATATAGAAATAGAGTGCCAATGATGATCTCAATTGGGGAGTCTGTAAACCCGACGATGTTGAGGTTACGAATACGTGTATATAAACCAAGGAAACCTACCAATCAGAGTAAACATATGCCATGCAAACTCACTGAGCCTGTCGACATCGGTAGTCATAAGAGTCATGATCTGCGCCTTGCTAGAAAAGTCGTCCTCATCATCCTTTTTGTCATCAGAGCCGTCGCTTTTCGTGCTTCCGTTGGACGGTGGGGGCGCGCTGGATGCTACGTCTTTGCGAACGAGTGTTTTGGCAAACAGAATAGTATTTAGTTGAATCTTGAATCGGACTTGCAAGACCGTCGTGGAAAGTGACCAGAGTTGACCAGTGACTGTAAAAAAAATGATTATAACCTGCAGTGCAGGACATATATGGTGGCGCTCACGCAGATAAGAAGTAGCGTTGGATCCAAACAAGCCTACTACGTACACCCAGCCCCACCTCGTATCTCTGCGCTCGTGGTCGACTTCGAGATATGAAACGAGCTGCTTCAAGAAATACGGGGGTACGTAATATACACATGCACTGACAGACGCAAGCAAGAATTGCACAAATAGCGCCATCAAATTCAACCTAACAAGTCGATATCCGAGATTCCACCCCGAACCAGGTTTAGGTCTCCATGAGCCGATTTTCCAGTTTATTGTCCGAACGGCGTGCTTCATTCTCGTGTAGTTGAATGTCGCACGGAGGCCCACGGGCACAATGGGAAGGTCGCTTATCTCTAAACTGGTAGCAGTATTACCAAGCATGACGACTTTGGTTGAATACGAGAAAAACAGCGTTTCCCAGGGTGACGCTCCTGTTGTGGCAATATTATTTAAGAGAAGAGTGCAAATGATGTCAAGCTTCGACACTTGCCTGTCACTCCAGTTACGTTTACTTCGTCTTTGTTGGTTCTTGCAGATGCCTCTTTCGCGGAATAGATATCTTTGGGCTCGTAGTGTAGCTGTGGTCCTCGTGGCATAGTAACAGATAGAAGACAGGTAATTGTGTAGATGATGAAAACAAAAAACCACATCCACGTGAAGACTTCGCTTGAATCCACAGAAGTCGCCACAGGAGGGGGGTTTGTTGGGAGAAGAATGGAAATACCAAGCAAAATGGCAGCTAGTGTCGTTAGTGTCGTCAGATGGAGGATCGACTCTGAATGAGAACCGGGAGCGTCCTGATTGACAGACCGGACGGCAATTGCAAGAACATAAAGAGAGAAAAACACGTGGATAGCATAGCTGGCCACATTCGAAAGTTCGTCCTCAACGATGGCCCAACCAAAGCAAATAGTTTTCAAGATAACGATGGCAGCAAACAGGAACGACAGAACGATTTTCCTCCTCCTCATCTAAAAAGGTTTCCAGTATGTGAGACAGAGGTCTTGAACATTTCTCACCTTTTCCCAAAACTTCTTCTCATTAATGGGTATCCCGTCTATAAAATCGACCGGCTGGGACACGTCGAACGGATCTGGAGAACCATCGTCGCCGGAGTGGACGGGCAGCTGAATTTTGCCCTCCCGAGGACGTGCAGCCCAAAAGACGACGATACTGCAGAGGGCAGACGCGCCTAGGACGGCTGCAACCTCATTTTGAAACCGAGGCATGAAGAAAAGAAAGGAACGACAAGCGCTCGTCAGTGAGTCAGTTCTTCCGAAAGAACGCGTTACTTAAAGCGGTTCCGCTCATCGGTCATATCGGACCGAGCCGATTTCATATCACTGACAAATGAAATTTGGAGGATTGGGGTGACAGGTACGGCAGGCACGACAAGTTAATTCATGAGAGATTAAAAGTATGATCCCAGATAGCGCCAGATGGGGTGCTTTCAAATTCTAATTCCTGCGACTGAATGCTCTACAATACACGAGGGGGGGAGGTTCTACTAGTTGGCTTTTGCTCGTCGAGTCCTTCTTCCTATCTTGTAACCCCATTGTATCTGATGCGCAAGATGTATATCCACATCAAGGTCTTGCGCATATCTCAGCACAAGACCTGGATTCTGTTGGAAGGCTCTGCCGCACAATACCACATCAGCTAGGCCGTTTTCCAACACGCCTTGCGCCGTGTGACCATCCGCTATACCTCCTACTGTGGCGACGAGCAATCCAGGATTGGTCTTCTTCACGTCATGCGCTAATGGTGACTGATAAGCAGGTCCAGGGGTAAACTTCTGCTTGCTGTTGTTGCCACCAGATGACACATCCAACACATCGACGCCGTGAGCTGCTAGAATAGGTGCAATTCTGACGGTATCTTCTGAACGCCACGAGGGGACGTCGGGGAGTGTTTGTTCTACACATTCGCTACCTGATATTCTAGCGATAGACATGTTAATAGCTGACCAATGATATCAATCAAATTCACTCACCTGTAGAAAAGCGGCATTTCGGGGGGGATTACTGACCTTATCGCGTCGATTACTTCCAACACGATACGAATACGATTTTCAAAGCTTCCGCCATATTCATCCGTACGATGATTACTTGTTGGGCTCAAGAACCCAAACAGCAAGTAGCCATGCGCACCATGAACCTCGAGAGCATCAAACCCAACCTTCACAGCTCTCTCAGCCGCCTTCTTGAATGCATCCACCACCTCCTGGATCCCTTCCTTCGATATCTCCCTCGGCAACGGATAATCATCATTAAATCGAAGCGATGATGCAGCATAGGTGTTATCAGGCCACCCGCCGAGCTCCACCGTGGCTAAATTAGTGCCAGGTAACCATGGTGCGATCGTAGATGCTTTGCGACCAGCATGTCCTAGCTGCATCGCGATCTTCTGGTTCTGTGAATGCGCAAACTCGACGATAGGCGCCCATGCAGCCGCATGATCATCTGACCAGATGCCAGCATCTTCGGGAGTGATACGGCCCTCTGGAACGACGGCCGTAGCTTCAGTGAACGTAAGTCCCGGACCACGGGTGAAGATGCCGCCAACTGTGAGATGATAAGAAGTTGTCAATTATAGAACACCCACATGGAACGTACGATGCGCGAAATGCCACGGGGTTATCTTGCCGTCCTTCGCTGAATACTGGCACATGGGCGATACCTGTACCAGGGGGGTATTAAGAACCTTATCATTGCTTCGTAAGATGACATACAAAGATCCTGTTCTGCACGGTTAACCCTCGTATCGTGAGCGGCTGGAAAAGGACCGGTATAGGCTTATCATCGGGTTGGGAAGCAGCAGCGGTCCCAGCAGCAAGGACTTGCTCGGGGGTGAAGAAAGAGACGCCTTTTGCCGGTACGTTGGCAGTCATAGCAAACAGTTCGAAGGGCTGGCAATGAACCAAATATCGGTCTTGTCTGCAGCTTTTATAGGCTGCTTACGGTAAGTTTTCGGTAGCAATCATCAGCACGCCACCCGGCTTGAATGAATAGAAACTCACACATTACATATGGGCTGATTCACTGTTAAATTGAGCAATTGACGACTTCTTCCCAGTCGGGGAGCTGACCTCTGGAATATCGGTTAAACAATTTTTCGGTGGTGACAAGATCCAGGGTTTTCATGCTGGATTAGAATATAAAGTCTTATCCAGCTCTTGTTACGGTGAACTTGTTCAACAGTACACAAGATCGCAGATAACCAACCGCAGGAGCTGCCGCCGCCGGGAAGAGAAAACATTTTATGGTAATTCAGGACACTGCCCGATCGCGTTGCGTCGTGCTCTGGCAGATTGTACAGCTGTAAGCTGATCGAAGGAACGGTATTAGCGTTGTTCGTAGCTCCGAGTCCTCGACCCACGTACCTCGATTCCGACTCGGAGCTCACGCTCAGCAGGCTCCTACGTCATGATCACCAACCAATTAGACACCTCGATGACAACTATGTAGGTTCTTCCGAATCGTAATGCCTAGAAACTCGGCTAGATATCGCGGCCAGATCAGTGATCTTAATTAAAGGTGATTTCAAAACGCGCCTACTTCGTACCCGGTGAAGGCTATTCAACGATTCAGGGCTGTAGTAGTGCTATGAACGCTGTGAACAGAAAGATACATGGTATGGAGGCTATTTTTCTTGAGGGGTAAAATTCTAGAATTCTAGCACCATACAATGCTGTCAGTTTACATGAGACGACTTCGGAGAAAGCTTACTGATACACACCCGGTTAATTAGCAAACCAGAATTGCTTGCAAACCTCTCCGTTTTGTTGAAGCTTCCATCCCGACTCGGAGGAACATCTTCCATGCAGAACTAAGAATAACTTTGGGTCAATGCGAAAAAGACACCCACAGGAACAATCATCGCGTCATAAACCGCGTTGCGTCTCTCTCAGCTCGAGATTCAAGAATCGTTAGGATAGAAAATGATGTGCCCCTAGAAGGTATGTGAAGAGAAGGGGTTATTCCTGACTTCGGAAGGACGTGCAATGCACTGGGAAAACTTGACACGTCAGCCGCGTGGAGCGCTTATAAGGCTGCGGATGTGATCCCACGCAGTCAGGAGCGTGATACATATAGTACACATGTAGAGAAGACGCTTGGTTACGGTCATGCATTCTGGCGCTAGCCGTTGTGGTGTACCACTATTGTCGTCGTGAGTCCTGGTATTCGGGTACAGCAAAACTAAAATAAAGAAGGGGTTCAACACTTGGATAAAAGAACTGTTAAGAGAAACATACAACTGTTGAGATTGTGGCGAGTGTCCGACAGTACATATGTCCGACCGTAGGCTTAGAACGATAGAAACAGGAACAAGAGAAGTAAGCACACTTGGGTCAATCACAGCATTGTACTCAAATGCCCTCCTCTTGAAAGTGGCTGAAGCAGACGCTGATGCGGCTGCTCATCTCTTGATAGAACGACGCAAGAAGCCAGCGTACCATTCTTAGCTGAGAATAGGAATCCAAATCTCGAGTGTCTAGGCGTCCAACCAGTCTACGAGAAGTGTGCACGCCACATGTCGCACTAGGCATAATAGAGAGAAATGATAATGGAGATGTCTTGCAAATTAACCAAATAATGGAAGATAATTGTTCACCCGACGCCCATACTAGAGTACTTGGAAGGTGCTCCCCCCAGGCATTACATCTGAGCACGAAAGAAGGTCCTGATCTAATACCAAGGCCAGGCCGAAGCTTAAAGGCTGAAGCGGGGTCATTCGCTGAGTTATATCCCAGAAGTGATGGTAGTAGAAGACAAAACAGAAGAACCACCAGATCACGATTACGTCACCTTTTTCTCTCGTTTTGACTCTTCACCAAGTCACACCATCCATGCTCCAGTCTGCTCCAGTGCTGTTTGAACGACGTCGCAAAGTCCAGGTCCCGAGAGAAGATTTGGGAATTATCCTATTTGCTTAGATATTGTTGCCATGAAACGCCCCGTTCTTCCGACTCCAACGCTCGATGTATCATTGGGACTCAGTCTTACTCAGTTGAAACGTCACGGAGCTACAGGCCGGACACCAGATGTACATGTGGGAAGCTGGTCATCTACTTCGACAGGATACGCATACCGGATCCATTAATAATCCTGTAAAAAGTTAATTACCAGCTATGCAATTCTAGGTTTTTTACTACTTTCCATGGGCACAGATGCAGGTTGACCTTAGATTTAATACCTTCTTGTGGTATAGGTACACCATTATTCCGTGTCTAGGCCTATCGTTGAAGAAAGCATTGCTCACTCAGCAAATTCTTACTCACCTTGACATTCGAGCTCGAGAAGTTTCTTCCGATCTTAGTAAGTCGAGCCTTTCGAGCACGTCATACGAGAATATAAAAGCCGACACTCTGAGCGTTCTCTCTCTCACAATGGCTCCCTCAGCTGTGAACGTCCCTGCTCCCGGTATATCCTTCTTCACTCCCGCCCAGACCCCTCCTGCTGGCACCGCCATTCCCCAGCCAGATGGCAAACCGATCCCAACTCTATTTCAGCCACTTACCATCCGCGGAGTGACTTTTCAGAACAGAATCTTTGTAAGTCTAGATACCTATTTAGACCACTGTAATTTTCTGATATATCGGTCGCATCAGCTCTCGCCCTTATGCCAATATTCAGCTCAAGATGGCTTCATGACCCCGTGGCATACCGGTCATCGTACGTTGTTCCGTTCGGGATCCCATATGACCACTGCTAACAAACTTTATTTCAGTCGGAGGTATTTTCACGCGTGGCCCGGGTTTGAGTTTCATCGAGGCTACCGCTATCGTTCCTGAAGGGCGCATCACTCCAAATGATGTCGGGATTTGGTCAGATGACCATATCGCGCCTCTCGCGTCGATCGTTGAGTACGCGCATTCTCAGAATCAGAAGATTGCCATCCAGATTGCCCATGCTGGCCGCAAGGCCTCTACAATTGCTCCGTGGATTCCAGGGCATAACCTCGCCGGCGAGGACGTGGGCGGTTGGCCCGAGAATGTGTTTGCACCATCACCTATTCCATTCGCCGACGATTACGCGACCCCTAAGGAACTGACTAAGGAGGACTTGAAGGGCCTCTTGGAGTCATACAAGGCGGCGGCACAGAGAGCTGTGAAGGCAGGTTTCGATGTCATCGAAATTCATGGCGCACACGGGTATCTGTTGTGTGAATTTATGAGCCCCACGAGTAACAAGCGTACAGACGAGTACGGCGGTAGCTTTGAGAATCGGATTCGATTCCCACTGGAGGTCGTTGATGCGGTCAGGAGCGTTATCCCGGAGTCTATGCCGCTTTTCTTCAGGTAAGGAGCTTTTGCATGTTTTTGTTGAACCTCCAATTGATAAGATTGAACAGAATCTCAGGATCCGAGTGTCTGGAAGAGTCCCTACCAGTCGTCCCTTCCTGGAGGTCCGAAGATACCGTCCGCCTAGCTCCTATTCTCGCGCAGCACGGCATCGACTTGCTCGACGTTTCTTCCGGAGGCAATAACCTCAAACAAAAGTTCACTCGTGGACCGGCGTACCAAGCTCCCCTTGCGCATGATGTCAAGAAGAGCAATCCCGGCTTAATCGTTAGCACTGTTGGAAGCATCACCGATGGCCATATCGCGCAGGGCGTTCTTGATCAAGGGCAGGCAGATCTTGTGATGGTTGGAAGACATTTCACCAAGAACCCTGGGTTGGTGTGGTCATTCGCGGATGATTTAGGTGTCGAGGTTACTCTTGCCAACCAGATACATTGGGGTTTCAGGGGACGGAGAAGAAAGCCCGCCGATAACTAGATAAAGGAGGATAGATGCTTTATGTATTGTCTCGATTCACATTCGTATTGATATCTAGATGGCGTCGCTCTATTACCGTCCAGGTACTCATTAATTCGACTGAATGATAGTAGGTTGTAGGGTCGTCTACTTCACCTGAAACCGTTTCATTATTCTGAAAGCAGTACGAGGATGGGAATCACATTCTTAACGAAAGATTAGAGGCCCCTTTCTCCAACCTTTCTCAACCCTTAGTTCGAAGAAGTCTTGGACGAAGGAGGTGTTGACCAAATCTAGAATGTTTGCCAGCCACCTTGCTTGGTATGGCCATCGCATTCATCGAAGATTATGACGCATAGTGTACTGGATTAAGACTAACGTTAACTAGATGTCAAGGTCGAACAGTTCACTCGGAATATCTGCCCTTCGTCGGCAACTTACCTATGCTCTCGTGAAGTCAACAGTCATTACGGCCCGACGAATAGTTACAGTCTCGAGCTCCCTCAATCTATGGTGGCTTGATAGTGACCGATGCCGGCATGTACGCCCTGCTTGCTTCACTACATTTGGGCAACAAACGACAAACCTGCTGGTTCGACTCGGTTTTGAACCGGTGTGGTCATGGTAATAGTTAACCCCAAGAAATTTCGCTGATGTGCGGGTGTTAATGTATCCGCACACATCGTCTGGGCGCCTTCGGTACCTTAGGGCATCCCTCCACTGAGCCATCGGAATTTGTCTTTTGGGACTTCAATTTCCGAGATCCAGGAACCCACACCCAAGTTCTCCCCAATTAGCAGGACACCTACGCCTTTGCTGACGCAAGTAATGTGTTTACCGTCACACTTTCTCGAATAAGCGTCGCGTACATACGTGGAAGAACTAGGTCATAGCAGGACTGGGAAATTTTCTGTTATTATACCTGCAGTTGTGCGAAGTCCTCGCACCCATGACGCGAGAAAATAAAAATAGTGGTAGTACCTGACTACCGCCCTGCAGATCTAACAGTAAGTTACTATATCACGCTCTTACGGCATGAGTTGCTGGGCGCCAAAAGACTCTAGTTAGTGAGGTACCACATCAAGTACACGACGTACATACCCTTACAGGCCCAAACTTAAGTTAAAGCAATAAGCAGTGCGTATATTTTTGAGCGCCGCCACGAACAAATTCCATCACGGTACGGCAGCCGAAAGGTCAGGAGAGGTCGGCGGCGAAAGCACCTGTTAGCCGACGTGTTTCAAGGCCAGAGAAGGTGAAGACCAAGGGTTGCACCAAAATGACCGTGGCACCTGTTACGTCCGTGTAATAAAGGTGGCGTCAGAGTTGTTTGCACAAGAAATAATCAAGGACAAATCGCCTGACGTTGACAGATACAACTGCCCGAGAACAAGTGGTCGACGT
>NW_026848741.1:0-20621 GCF_030435595.1 Desarmillaria tabescens | reverse complement strand
TTCCCCTTTGAGAATCTTTTCAAACTCGCCTTTCATCTGACTGAGCTCTTTGAGATTATCCGACGAAAGTTTGATCCCCCCATGAGTCAGAGAACCGTGAAAGCTGACGATGAGACTCGCGGCCCGGGACATTTTCGACCTTAGAGACTCTTTCATGCTGAAAATATCTGATCGGAGAGTCGCATACTTCTCAACAGAAATGCGGTACGAGATGCTCTGGACGTGATGTGCAAAAATAGGGGTTTTACCACCCATGCAATAGGTCTTCGTAGGTGGAGGTGGTTGGCGGCTTGCTGGGCTTCCACGGGAGAGGCAAACCGAAGCCAAGCACGAACGTATCCGTCAACGTATGGGGGCGGTGGTACGTCAAAGTCGAGGACATTAAAGTGAAAACTGAGAATCTTCTTGATCCCAGCAACAGCTTCAGGGACCGAATCGTATTTGAGCCGCTCCCACATCAAATCGTCCAAGTCACCAAAAGGCTTCATGTCTTTCTTGGTTATACCTGGAGGTAGGTTGCGGAAGCGGACGGTGAAGTTCCCAACAGCCGGGAGATCTTCATGCAGGGTTGCTGTAACGATGACATCTCGGAAAGGTTTCTTCGCAGCGCTATAGCCTTCTGTGCTTTCTCGAGTGTCGAATAACCTCCGTATCCCACAATTGACGGCGCATCCCACTGCACTCGTACGATGGACGCGGAAAGAACCTTCACCACCTGACCCACCGCTGCGTACAGACAGACGGGCAATGATCGTGGTGCCGAAATGCTGAGTCCCATTGAGAGCATTGTACGCATCTCTGGCCTCTTCGTGATTGGCAAAACGTGCCTTTACCACGGATAAGGATGTCAAATGCGTAGGCATCTTGATCTCAGGTTGCCCGTATGGCTTCAGCAACTGAGTGACGTCCTCGAGGTTACAGTTGCAGGAAGGTACTCGAGAAAGAGCCAAGGCGTTTCGAACCCGGTTGAGATGGACTGCACCTCAAATCCAGCAGCATACCTAACCTTTATATGATCATGGACTGTAAGTAACCAGTTTGCCTGAGGATACCGGGGCGGAGACGGGGGCATTCTTTCTGCGTCGACGTCGGGACAGTTGGAGGCTAAAGTACGGTCAGAATGAAGTTCATAGCACCCGAGGAGCTCAGACTGACAGGATCTTCGTACTCGATATCATTATGAAGTTGCAACGGGGCCGCGCTGGCAGGTGCCTCGAGCCACGCGGCAAACGTCGGAAGATCTTGGTCGTGGATACTTCACTGGTTCCGGTTTAGGTGCTCTTCTTCGGACAGATTCCTCGGGCTTGGAATGAAATATAAGCCATGATTATTCGGCGTACCGCAGAAAGTACCTACCGGGTCATATTCGAGGTCGCCATGAATAAAAGGGCAGTCATAGCCCTGGATGCACCAGTCACGTTCCCAGCCCCAACAAACCTCATTGGATTTTGGGCGAGGGTGCTTTGCCTTGTGGGAATGGTCGACGTGCTGGAGCTGACAATATGAACCACTCCAACAGATCCTGCGACACCACTCTTGGCATATTCCAGGAGGACAAGGTAGTTGTTCCTCGTTTGTCGACCTGTCTTCGAGTGTATCTAATGAGCTATCTGAGTCCGATGATTCATGTTGCTGGATAGTGCGTTAGTGAATATGCAAGCCTGTATTGGAGAAAACCACCGACACCACTTCCCCAAACAGTCTCTTCATCAGACGACTCACTCGCATTCGTTTCCTTGGGGCGATAAGCTGGCATGCCTTCTTCTGTTCGGACGAGCTTCGGACACGATCCGTCGGTTGAGACGTCGCTACGAGGTGATCGTAGTGGAGAGGAGCCAATCTTCACATGCACTTGAGAGGAATCATCCCGACCGGCCGACAACAAAACTTCATGGATCGTGACATCACTCGGAGATGTGCAAACTTTCAACTCACTATCTAAGCCTACAGCCAGCTTCGTTGGTTTCTGTGCAAGGAGATTGAATCAGGTATCTGGCAATAGAGGGCATTCAAATATCTGATGCTGCATGGTTGAACGTGTGTACAACTTTGGTAAACCAGCATTCATGCAATTTTGTCGGTACAAGATGATGGTTTACCAAAATTGTATGCACGTTCAATCATGCAGCATCAGATATTCGGTTGTTAATCCTTACTTTCGGAAGACCGGGAGGCGATTCGGGTTCGATACGTGTGGGGGGAGGCAACTTGACGGATGGTGGGTTGTAAGCCTAAGCAGACGTCATGGCATGGTCGTAATTGAACATTAGCGTACTTACTATGTACTCTGAGGGAGACATATGCCGCCGATAGCATCTGTTCCCCCATCTGCACCAGCCTCGACGGTAATCGTTGCAAATCTCTTGGCTGTTCGGGTATCTGGGAAATCCCTTCGGAGGATATGGTTTCGGAGGACATGTGGCGCGAGGAACGGTGTAATTGTCGGAAAGTGATGGCAGCCGTTGATACGTAGGCCGAGTATTGGAGTCCTGGGCAGAATTAAACAGTCCTGGAGGATATTTTGGCTCTTCAGCAAGCCGTGGAGGCTGGTACAGGCCAACGGTCAGTAGATGGTCAACGACATCGAGATATATGCGCACGATATTCCTGCCGCCGGCTGCTCTCTCATCTCGTCGCACCGCTGGGGCCCTACTGGGCATCGTGCTTGGACCTGCGACCGGCATGCTTGTCGAGCTGTCGAACAGGTATTGTCGGCGCGGCGTGTTCGCCGTTGCGTCCAGGTCGTCGCTACACAAGAAGTTGGATTGAACTATGCGGAGGAAGGAAAGTTAGGAAAGCGGGAGAGAAGGGGTAAAATTGCCGGATCCGTTGGTAGCCCTGTGTGATGATTCAGTCATGAAATGGGAATTTGGGGCGTTGCCTTTTTAGGACATCAATGGCACGACGCTCTCACAGGAAGCCGATTCCCCTTCCGTCCGGTAAGTACGAAAGAGAAAACATATCCTAAAGATATCACAGATGGTGTCGGGATTCCGGTGCTTTTGGATGGAGATACAACCGACGAAGGTTAAATGGCACAATCTCATGCCTGTACGTACACCTTGATCTCACTCAGGGAAAATATACGGGTACCACCGATGAGCATATGGATAACGTCTAAAACAGGGAGACAAGACTTGTGCGGTACGGGAAACTGACTTCTCACAGACCAGCTGGCTGGCTCTGAACGGCACATTTCCCGCACTATGGTCGGAGATCTATCGGTGTAGGCTGCGGCAATTGCAATGTGGGTTCTACGGAGACAATGTGACCGCAGTATTTTTCCAGCCAATATAGGTCGGAGGATGCACCCAGACAATGAGAGGCAAGAGGGAGCTCCAGCCCATTCGGCAGTCACTGGTTTCCTTGGTTTGCATTTATCACATGGCTGGTAACCAAGTTTCTACGTAGATGCCTGGCTCGACTAATAAGAGCCACTTCAGGCCAAATTACGATTGAATCGAGTTGCACCCTTGTGGATCTAGACGGCGAGGCCGTTTAGTCTCTGAAAAGGAATACCTGTGTACAAATCGTGCAAGAGAGACGTCCACCAAAACAAAGTACATACGTAGAAAGATTGCAATAGTGGAAGATCATAATCGACGGGATAAAGAGACAGGCTTCCCTTCGATTCGAGTGTACGGTGCGACTCCGTTGCCTATACGAGCCGTCTCATGCGGCCTGCAACTAAGCCAGTTTGCAGCCAACGAGACGTTTACGGATAATTCATATTCGAGTCTGTAAATATTAGTAGAATAATCAGTGCATAAAGCTGTGGTCTGAAATCCTCGTCGAAAGGGATGGAATAAATATGGGTGACGTTTCCGCAGTACAAATAATTAGTTATTCAAGTTTGCGTGGTAGGTTGTCAACGGAGCTGAGGCCTACGCCATTGTGGGAAAGTGAGTATGATCTTCATGCTACCTGTGCCATCTTTGCAGCCATGGGCTGTTGATACGTTCCATCGAACCGAGTCCTAAGATGAGACTCCACCGAAACTGCGTTCACAGTGTCCGAAGTGTCGTAGATAGACTTGACAATCGCGTCGAGGTTTCCATCTAACCACCGGGGGTAAAAAAACAAAAACCACAATACAGGAATCATGCATACCAAGGAAGAAGGGGATTGAATAGCGTTCATTTCCAGAACGATTAATCACCCGGTGTAAAGAAGAAAGATATTTCCCAGTGGTGTACATTTGAAGTAGGTCTGCAAGAGGTGATGAGTGAATGGTGGATTGAATGAGTAACAGACTTACCGCCGACGTTAACAACATAGGCACCATGAGCAGGCTCGATAGGAAACCATTTACCGTCTGACCACAGCTCCAAGCCAGGACTTGTGTATTCGATCAATACAAGCCAATTGCAAGGGTATCAGCAAAAAAACTCACGTTCCGGACGTCGCAAGTAAAGTCAGGGCTCCAAACTGTAGTGAAAATTCAGTCATCACAAGGAAACAAAAAAAAACGTTCTGACATCGGTATGGGCACTAGCACCAATCTGGGGTTCTATCGCGTCGGCACGTTGAGGAGGATAACTGAAAGAAGTCAATTTAAGATGAGCACGCAAGGCAAGCGAACCTTACTGAAGAAGGCGAATAGCAGCAGTAGGATCCTTGCAAAATGGCGCAAAATATTTCTCCGGAAGATTAAGGGACAAAGCAACAAGTTCCATAAGATTCGTTGAAAGCTTGAGGCATGCCTCGTAATATCTGCCATCACATATCAACACTACGAGGGACCACATGAAATAAAACAAACATACTCATTCATCACATCTCTCATCCCAGCAATGTTCGGCCAGTGATTTACACCTTGAGCAAAACGACCGAAGAATGGGTGGTCTTCGCCTATCTTGTCGTCTCCAATCAGGTAGCCTTCTTTGAGGTCCATCTCAGGATTTTCATTCTCCGGCCTAGTTTCAAGAGAGATGCCAAGTTCATCATGACCCACGACTGCACCGTGGAGGCTCTGACGCTCGAGAATCTCATGACCGCGGTTGGTCCAAGGATCGCGAGCAAGTGCGAGTTTCTGCAATTACAAGTTAATGAGAAGAAACACAAAAATTACGAAAATTACCTCCTCGACAGGTAGCACAAAAAAGCGGACCGAGGTCTCGAACGTTCGTTCAATTAATTCTTGGGGAATAGGGTGGTCGACTATCTGGTTGACCCGAAATGCCGAAAATTTAGCTCGCTCTACAATTATCGGTGATTATTGACGCACAAGAATCCCGACGAGGCACAAGCTTCGCCAATCTGGCGCACGACCTCTGCCTTGCGCCCTGCTACGTTGCAGCTGGCGAGACTGATAACGGGAACGTGTGGGGTGGTCATTGCTAAGGTAGCGGTACCAGGTGCTTGAAGATAACACGATCTGAACTGCGGTGACTCGGATTTGAATGACACATTATCTTGGTGCTAGTAAGTAGAATTTAGTGTTGATTGTCTTATTCAAGGTTGGCAGCTTATCAAGGGCCGGTTTTCCAAGTGCGGATCAACTCCGCCTTTCCCGTTCCGCGGACCGAAGCCGCGGCCAGCGTTAACAGTTGGATATCTTAGCGTGAACATTGCGTTTGCATCTTGTAGTCTTCAAATTCGTTCAATCCTTTCACAATGGCTACCAACAGCATCAAGGACACATCCGAGTTGATGCCAACACGCCCTCCTACTCTCAGTCGCTATGAGGTTGTTCCTGCATTGTACCACTCGATTGCCTCAAAAGTGACTGATAAACCTGGTTAAGATGCTGAAACATCTCAACCACGTAATATCTATCCAAAAACGCGCTGTGACGTTCGGGAAGCGTCCTTTCGGTGCCGTACTTGTGGGGCCTGAGCCGGGCGAAGTATTGCTCACACATCAGGCATGTTAATGTTATAGGCGTCCAGACAGCCATTAAAGTCTTAAACATGTCTCTTCTTAGAGCATTGACGTCGTAAACCACGCGGAAGCTTCTTTGGCTCGTCTAGCCGGTTTGTTTTCATGAAAATTTCTATGTACAAACTCAGGTATTAATTGTATCAGTAACGCACTATCCTCTACCTTTCCTATGAAAGTGCACGTTGTACACGGTATGGGAACCACGTCCAGTGAGGTTTTTCGAATTATAAAACACGGATCTCTACTGATCTATGCAATGTAGATGTGCAGCTCTATGGTCTACTGGGGTTCATTCACCTCATTGTGCACCTTAGCTGAGATTTCTAACTCTAGTTTGAAGCCAATATAGGTCGTATCGCCTGGGCAGCATCAAATGATGCTCTACTAGAGCTTTGTGGTTCTTCAAATCCCCAAAATCTCGGGTTTGACCTCGGATCTGTGGAACTTCTCACCCGAGGAAAGAAGGATATCATTTGTGTCGGTCCTTTCAAGGAATTAGAGAAATACATATGCGAAGAAAGTCACCCTTATTTTACTAGTAGCTGATGTTGACAATCGTGGAAACCACGAAATCGTATGTGTATTCTAACGAAGAACTTTATTGAAAATTAATGTGCATCGTAATGCGCACTGAAATCTAAGTTACATATCTACTGTCTAAACTATCTACAGATAATCTTATGAACATGTATCTGTGGAGCTTTAAGCTTCCGCCTTCTCATCAGAATGAGAACTCTCATGGTCATGCCTTTCACCAAAGTCCATCTCGCAAAGCGTCTCCTTTGCTGGAAAAACCTTGCTCAGGACAACATAAACGGTCCCTGCCGTGAAGAATGAATATAGGTATCCGATATTGAATAGGTGGATAGCACCAGTCGAAACTGGGATGGTCGTGTTGATTGTATTGATTAGTCCGGGGAGAGGAGGCATGAAACCGATAAACATCGCCAGAGCCACTCTGTGTATGTGATCAGTACATTTTTGCAGATCAACAAGCATACGCAGTTCCAATTAATCCCATAAACGTTTCCATACGAATATATTCCTTTCGGGTCATAAAGCTAAGGGACAGACAACTTGCGTCCCTTGATAATGTAGTAATCGGCCATCATCATTGCTGAAATAGGACCCAACCTGACTGGATGTCAATGCAATATCTCCCAGCTACCCGAGGGAAACGTACCAAATCGTATAACCGGACACTGTTCGGAACGGTTAGCAAGAGGTGAACGGACACAGATATTTTGGAACTTACTGAAATTCAAAAAGCTCGTCGCCTATAAAGACAACTCAGTTACACGGCAAACCTAAAGGGGAGGCGGGTGACAGACCTTGGCCAAAATTTCCCATGGCACGAAAGCCCAGCAACCGATGAACTAAATGGCGTCAAAAAATCATGCAATATGGCAGATCCAATATGCTTACCGCTGCTATGATCTGTCCTCTTCGAATATTGATATATTTCGGGAAGATAGACACCAAATCATTCGCAGCACTGATCGAGTTTGTCGATACTTCAAACAAGAACCAACTATCATCAGTGCGATCGGAGGATACTTGGTTAAAACACTTACCGTTCGTTCCAAATTGTGCAATCGCAAGGCCAATTGAAACAAAGGCCGCACCAGCACGTCCTCTGGGAGATCCTACACAGAAAGAAATAATATTTAGATTGGATTTAACGCCGTAGAATTTCAACGCAGATGCTTACTCCAGTTGTCTACAATCTATCATTCGAAGAAATCCATGAATTATGAGAGGCGATAGGGTATAAGTAGAATTATACCTCGTTGGGATTCCTAAAAAGCGATTGAGAAGACATAGAAGTAGTAAGATGTAAAGACTCACCAAATCACTTCTCCGTACAACGGCTCAGAAACTGCAACAGTCATGATACCTAGAATCGCAACTACCGTAAAGATAGCAGAGATATGGAACGCCTGCCACCACTGAGTTCGTGAGCTCTTCGAATAACGACTACAGAATCCCCGTCGGTTCTGGCCAAACGTTGGTAAGCCGCACACGCACCTGAAGTCAGGAATGTTCACTCCTAGTGTAGCATAACTTCCCAGGCAAGAATTAAGATTGGCCAAGAAGCTCCATGCGAGCAGAGACCCGTGCAACGGATTTGCATCAGTCAACAACGGGGTGTCTCCAGCCGAAATACCAGCGGAATGAACAGTGGTCTACAATGGACGTATTTAATTGGTGGAATCATATACATGAATAATTCTGGAGACTCACCCCCATTATAGCAATCATGACAACTGGTGCAATGATTGACTTGAAGCGGAAGAACCAACGAATCTTAGTGTATGGTACGATGAGGAATGGGAATTGAATGATGAAATAGATAATGTATGCACACATGCCTGCGGTTAAATTCAATCACGAGAAATGCAACAGGGAGACTTCACGTACCAGCGGTAGTCATACCAATATTGTCTGGCAAATGATTAGGAACGTTCCAGAATGAAGGCCAGATAGCGTTAATCAATTGCTGCATTCTACCGGGCACGTAAGGAACACGAAGCCTGAATTAGTGGAGGACCCACGATTGACCACCTGTAACGGCACCTACACCAAGCCAGAATATTGCAAGGATGCATCGAGAAATAACTGTAATCCTATTAGCTACGGGAATCATAAATATTGTGATCCACCCCTACTTGCGAACCAGGAAAAAAAGAATCCGAAAGATGATCTGGAAAGACAAAATCAATACTACCGTAATCATTACTGTTGGATCCCGCTCACCGAATAATGAGTGGGAACGCTAGATACGGGAAATTTCAATTTGCAGAACAAAGGGACACGAGACGAGTGGTGGCACATACGGATTCGAAGCCTTGCTCCAGTAACACCATTGATACTGATGATGATGCCCATGATGAAAAATCCTATGGACACGCATACAATGGAGAGCTTCCAGTTCAATCCAACCGCAACCATTGAACTACCTTGCTCCCATATAGAAATCTGCCAGTACAACACGCGTCAATAATGAATTCCAAGCAAATTTTCAGATATGTTCTCACCGAGAATGCGTCGCATATCTAATACGCAAAGTAATCCCAGGTGTCTGTATCTCCGTTTAATTAAACAAGTCGGTGCACCCAAGGAAGGGAGACGTACCCCATGTCCTGTCCTCAGGTGGTGTGGGATCCATATCCCGATTGGACCATTTGCTTGAAGGTGCATACGAGCTTGGATTATGCGCGACCTGTAAATGCTTGCGAAGACTGGGATGTTCCTGCTCGTAATTGACAGGGTGGCTGTCAATAACGACAGACTCGGTATCCTTCGCCATGACGGGAATAATTAAGAATATCCATTTCAACCAACATTCTCGTAATAAGTACTGCTGCGAAGCCGCCAACGGCTTCAGATACGGCAGTTCGCATTGAAGTTGAGAAATCCGGGCCACGTGGGTATGAAGTCCCTTTAAAGGAAGGAGGCTGGCCGCGGCGAAGCCAGCTACGACAGTGAGTGAATTTTGAGTCTTGTCCTTTGCTTGCTTCAACAACTTCTGCAGATTTCGGTGGCCTCAAGATATCATTAATTCTAGCCTCAGAAATAGCGCTTGGCTTCTGTTAAAGTCTGGAGGCACTCGCAGCCTCCATATGTCGCTCAGTAACTGCTGTATTCTTCATTGGATTTGGCACCGACGTCTGTTCTTCCTCGGAGCTCGGCCGCGGTTTCTGTACTACCTGATATAAACGATAATAGAGTTGTCCTTATCGTGAACCGATAAGTAGAAGCCCGGGATGACAACAAAGTGCAAAGTAACCCCTCTATCTGTCTTGAACCTACCCAAACGATGGCCTCTCGTACTGTTCCCTACATCTCTCTTCGCGACTTCGATCGTCGAAAAGACGAGATTGCCAAAGAACTTATCGATGCTGCTGAGAATATTGGGTTCTTTGTACTTGTGGACCAGGAGAGTCCTAGCAAGAAGGATATAACCGATATGTTCGAGCTCTCGTGAGTCCAGGTCGCGGCGCTTCCAGTATGTTTCCATCTGATCGATATCATTTCTAGTGCGCGGTACTTCGCGTTGCCAGAAGAGATTAAGGCGAAAGTCCCATTCATTCGGGACGAGAACTGCGGCTGGGAGAAGGACGCACAGGTCCGTCCATCGACTGGCGTTGCTGACCCCAAAGAGTCCCTACAGCTCCAAGCCTTCCGTGCCGACACCTACTGGCCTACAGACCTTCCCGGCATTCCCGAATTCAGTGAAAGATGTCTGGAGTTCATGGACAAGACTCAGGCGCTCTCCCTCAAGATCCTCTCCCTCTTCGCTGTCGCCCTTGGTTTCCCTCCAGACTTTTTCACCGAAGCACATGATGTCACCAAGGGGGACTGCTTGTCGACTTTGAGGCTTCTGCAGTATCATGATGCGACGGGGAAAAACTTTGGGCCGAACTCGTGGAGAGCTGGGGCCCATACGGACTTTGATTGCTTGACGTTGTTGTATCAGCAAGACGGCGGTGATGGTCTAGAGGTTTGCCCCGGCAGAGAGGCTCACACTAACTTTGCTCGTGGAGACGACTGGACTCCCGTTCCTGCCCGGACAGGCGAAATCACCGTTAACATTGGTATGTGTATGCAGCTTTCGTACATCTCATGTGCTAACGGTTCTATTTGCAAGGTGACATGCTGATGGCCTGGAGTGAAGACAGGTTCAGGTCGCTTTTCCATCGAGTCCGTGTCCCGGGACCAAACGATAATCAAAAGCCGCGTCTTAGTATTGGGTAATATCTATTGTCTTCCTTCTTTGTTACAGAACTGACTGTTTTTATACTAGTTACTTCAATCAACCGCGCCCAGGCGTTCTTGTCAATGGACCCACCCATAAATATGCAGCACAGACAGCTAAGGAGTATATTGCGAATGCCATGCACCGTAACTATCTGGCAGCGCAGCAGTTAAAGAAGGAACAGCAGACTGTAGCGATGAACGTCCCTACTGTTGCTGTAGCCCAAGTTTGAATTGTATCTGATCTGTACTAGCGTACGTAAACATGTAGTCATTGTGATATTAGTCCTGCCTTGCATTGGTCATTACAGCGCCCGCTCTTTCCTGACCTGCAGCCCATGCCACTGTACTGATGCCTTTAGAAAACAGCTTTTTGTAACCTCGGCAGTCGGACTGGGGTCAATCCTCTGTTTGACTGGCCAACGCACTTTGCACTTGTAATTCTACCACTGGCATATGTCCTAATCAGCCTACGATGAACGATGTCGAAATGACGTACGAAGCAGAGATGACGTCTGGAGATTTCTGCAGTATAAAAGGGCGAGGTGGTTTGGAACGGTCTATTCCAACTCGTCGCGATATCACCACTACCACAACATTCGCTACTCCAACTTCAAGCCAATGTTCCTCAACGTCGTCGTTGCTACCTTCTCCCTTGCGATTCCTACGTTCGCCTTGCTGCC
Source organism: Desarmillaria tabescens (assembly GCF_030435595.1). NCBI lineage: Eukaryota > Fungi > Basidiomycota > Agaricomycetes > Agaricales > Physalacriaceae > Desarmillaria > Desarmillaria tabescens. The sequence continues at coordinate 9,297 of NW_026848741.1, read as the reverse complement.
TACCTGCACCTCTGAGCACAATGATTCCACTCCATCATGTCAAAACGGCGGCGACCCTCCCTGCAAGTCCTATTTCGGCGATCGTCTTGAATGTCAACAAACCTTTGAAGACGAGACACGTCATATCCGTGCTGCACTGTTGGCTGGGAACTTCTACCTTATTACACGGATTACACAAGGAGAAAGCCTTTACCGTAAGTTCGAATGTTGTTTGCGCACTTCACGCGTATAAAACTCATCCGGGCGTTCAGATTGCTTCACCGAATGTGACAAGAATTGCAATTGTCGCGGATTCAACGGTTTGGGGTTTCTTCCCTTGGTGTAACATCTTGTTCCAATCTTTCTCTGGTTTCCAGTTTTTGAGCAGCATGACTTGACGAAGAACGTGAGACGAATTTCTTCGATGTTTAGCCTCTCACTTAACCCGCCTACTTCAGTATCCAACTGTCTTTCACTGCCTCATTTTTTCGGACCACGTCAACACCACCAGTGATTTTGTGGAGGCTTCCTCGGATAGCCCAATACGGCGCAGCGTCGGCTATGACTGTAACCTCAGGGCTGGAATCAATCACCTTGACTCTATCCTTTAGAAATGGTTCCCCGATACAGAAACCATCGGTAGAATTGTTACCAATTACATATCGATAACAACTTTTTTTTTTGTGGAACGTTTGGTATAGCTTCGTACATCCCGCGCAGTAGGGGCCTTCCGACTAGCGGGGTGGCACGTCAAGGACGTTGTACTTGGCCCGTTAGTGAGCCGAGGTTTGTAACCTCGTGAGCGTGAATGATTATGGTGATTGGTATGTTTTCAGAGGGCGAAGGCGCCGCTATCTCCACAAATTTGAAGCCGTACTGACGCAGTCTTTTCTTGCAATGGGCGCGTTTGATTGCAGTCTAATACAGATTTTGCCTGTCCGGCATTCTTTGCGAACACGTACAAATCGACGAAAACTTTCACTCACGGACCGAAACTCGCAAGTACGGTCATATTTCCACAAAACAAGATTTCACATTATGATTCATGAACTGACGCTTCGACCAGGCCTGTTTTTTGTTAGTGACAAGTTAGCAATTTCGTGATCCGTCTACATTCAGATGATGTCTTGCGACCTTCATCGCCGCACTCATTATAGGCTTCTTTATAGACGCGTGAGGATTCAAAACAGAGACATCCACTGCCAGTTTCTGTCGCAGTCCTATTGTGTTGAAGTGAGTACTAATCTACTCTGCGGTTTGCCAGTGCGACGACTAACTACTGTTGCGCCTCCGCGTCGCGAAAGACCTGACGGCCCGAGATTGCCGATTGCCGAGTCCTTCCTTCCTTCCTTCCCACACCCAAAGCCCGCCTTACAATGACAGCGCGCTCGCTCTTTCCCGATCAGCCCATGCCACGGTAACGATGTCTTCTTGGAACCTTGGCGGTCGGACTGAGGCTAAATCCTCCTTCACGCCCTAGACTGCTAGCCAGCGCACTTGTGGCTCTATTACCATAGAACCTAATCAACGCACGGTGAACGACGCAGAAATGACCCGGACGTACGAATCAGAGATGACGCATTTGGTGATCTCTGCATATAAGGGCGAGGTTTTTAGGAATGGCCCATCCTTCCTCAACGTTTCAACATTCATATTTACTCGTAGCTTCTGGCCTGACCATACGTTTGACTTAGCAATTGATCCGTGGTAGCAGGTGGAGACGGGCACGATTGTACTTCCCGACCCATTTCGGATCGACACTTTCCAGGCCTACTTTACCGCGTCATGGTTACTCGATTGTTCCCAACAATACGAATCTCTCTACTGCTGGACAAGTTTCGGATAATATACGCGGTCCGTCGCGATTCAGAAGGCGTCCTCATGACATGTTTTTGCGGACTTCTTCGTGATGTTCACGGGTTTAAAAGCAGTACATTCTATTCCTTTCTGGTCGTGATCCCTTCATGTTAGAGTGCGTGATTTTCATATCCTCGCCTTGTTCCCCCTTTTGATGGGGCTCTTGCAGATTGAAGCTCTCAGCCGTGTCTCTATGGGCCGTGGCACTAGTACCCTTCGTAGGGGCCGTGACGGTCATACCTTCCACTTCCTTCTCCTCCTATTCGACGTTGGAAAGCTATTGGAATTATTTATATCCTTGGAGATCGGATCATAATGGCAGTGAGTCAATTATACCCTGCCCATACTTGATTCATGAGCTTCCAGGTGCTCGAATGGTCGGAAACTCGACCGTTCATAGTAACATTGCTGTTGCCTCAAGTACGCTTAGCCTCATAGCAACTCCCACATCAAATCCTTCCCCACCTACAAGCACATCTAATCCACATCCCTCGATCCATTACGCCAGGTGAGCACCGGGATGTTTCTTTCGTGTATCGATCCTATCATCCTGTTCGTCAGCGGCGCAATCCATGCGAAAGAGCACATCACTGTGACTGCCGGAAACTCGTATACGATCTACGGCGAGTTCAGCGCTCCGACAGCAGTAGGCACATGGCCTGCGTTTTGGTTGACGGTAGGCTTATTGATAACACTACAGCACAGACTTCTATAATCACTCTCGTTCACAGGCAGTTGAGGGTTGGCCTCCTGAGGCGGACATTGGCGAATGGAAAGGCACGGCTAATAATTGGTACAACACGTTCAACACGTCTTCGGTAGTCAAATCGACTCTGGTGGCTTGGCCGACCGATCTGTCTTTCCACTCACTTAAAGCGGTCCTCACTGCGGAATCCAACGGGGATGATGTGAAGATCGACTTTTATATGGACGGTGAATTAAAAGTCACACAGTATGGTCAAGGGTTCGTTGGAAGCGCCTTATATTTGTTCGTCGATCGCCGTGCTTACCCTTTGATTCTTCACTTATTTTTGTTCCCCCCCCTCATCCAGGATCATTAATCTGCAGGTTTGTTCTATGTCACCTTTGGATGGAACGTTATACTCATTCCTATCCATCAGATGGAAGGCAGTTCCGGAACACCAGGTCCTACGGGGACAACGACGTACAAGATTCGCAACGTTGAAGTAACTCGAACTGGGTCGTAGTTGGGGTGCTTTATTGCGAGATTTACTTGCAGTTGTATGTTACTCAAGACACACGTATGCAATGCATTTTAGCTGAAGTGACAAGAATCGAGTCGAAGATCGATCCCCTCACTGCCTTGACAGATGACTGATGTGCATGCGCATTCTACTCCATTCAAAGGCGGTGCCGTCCATTAACGTTAACCTCGGCACGACTTCCTCCTTGAGGTTTTCATAGACCTTATGTCTGGGCTCTACTGCACGCTATAGATTGTGTATACCTTCTGATGCCGGACTGTCGCTGTAGCTTTGTGCGTCTGTGAAAGTACTGGTACTGAATTCGATCCCGCAGTGCTGTATGCTTAGCAGTGTTATTCACATCTTCAAGTCCCTTGGGCGATACAGAAAGCACAGGAACACAAGGCATCGCTCATATATAAGCCATCGAGTAACGAGACTGCGAGGCTAAAGCCCCACATCTCTTCGATATTCAGGCAACTTATAAGATGCGCTTTTCTCCCGTCTTAGCATTCCTCGTCACATCCCTGGCCCTTGCGCCTCAAGCCCATGCAGGCCCCATCGCCTATGGTATATGCCAAACTGGTGGGTACAAATATGCAGCACGCTATCTGAGACGCGGTCTGATGGAGACATGTAGGCTGTAATGTCCTAGCCGTTGCGTGCTATGCAGCCGCTGGATTCACGTTTGGGACAGTCGCAGCACCTGCTGCACCTGCAGCGATTATTGGCTGTAACTCTGCACTCGGAACGTAGGTGGTTCCATTCTTATAATCATCCTTACGCTTACACCTGTATCCAGGTGCTCTGCTACTTGCGCTTCTGTAGCTCTGCTTGCGCCAACCCCGTAATAGACTGCCTGTAGTAGGATGTACACATTTGAATCCTGTGTTTCAGAGACACATTTATGATCCCAGTCATGGTCCTAGAGCTCCCAATGGTATATTATTCGTGCATAGAATGCTTCGTTCGCAAAATTATCCCCTATCTTCAATGCACAAGCATGGAAGAACGGGGCGATTAAGGAATGTGCTTAGGCGACAGTTCGACGCCTAGTATCCAGTTGTCTTTCTTAAACAGTTTACCTATCGCTCCCTCGAAAGACGCGTACGATATGGTAATGTCCTGTCAGTACAATTTTCAGTCTATCTTTTGTAACAATTGATTCCTCTAAATTTCTGACCGTTTTGAATACTCGATGTCACAATTCTCTCTCGTAGTATTCTTCTTTTCGAGTCATATAGCGTACATGGATTGAAGACACTTGCTGTCTAATCTGCAGACTTAACTAAGGAAAACATCGTATTTCATATATCATCGTAAAAGATTGCTGATTGAGTATTACATACTGCAAGACTCTACGAGGGTTTGCTCATTCCTCGCTGCGACTGTAAGCTGAGAATCAACATAACCCGGTCGATATGGTGCGTTTTAGCGGAGGTAATATGAACCAAGTCGAAGCTCGCTACTTGACAGATGATTGATGTACATGCACTCTGCCTTCTGGTGATGGCTGGTTATAGCTTGGTACTTCTGTGGAAGCACTGAATTCGATCTCCCAGGCGCTGCATGCTAGTAGTGCTATTCATCCACACATCCACCTTTCTCAACTACCTCGCAATTCGTTCAAAATAGGGTTAAAGTTTCAGAGAAGCGTCAAGATTATCAGCCAATACGCAAGTGGAGCATTTCCTTATTGAAAGAATGGTGTGGTATTTCCTCGGATAAGGAACCCGAAGGAAGGAAGTGTTCCAATGCTGAAGAGGCCATTTTTATCATCATAGGTGTCAAATTTGGGCATGTATAGCCGCAAAGGCTTATCTCGGAACATCCTATGGCTCTAGATATCTACATAACTCTGTATATCTTCCCGCTTAACCAGCATTGCCTCGTCGCCGCCCATTCTAATCCAGCGCTGTTGATTGATTCTGGTATCAGATGGTACTCAGTGCAAAAGCCGCATGAGGGACTACACATGGCATACCTTCTTCAGTACCTTGGCCTGCTGCGAAAGTCGTAGTAGGTGTCGAATACGTCGGCCTTGTGGGTGCACGAACATTCCTAGGAAAATCTGTGAGCCAAGCGGGGAAACTTTCAAGGAAGGGGGAGAAGGGGAGGCATCATGGTCTCGGGGTATGTATAGCATCAGTATGGAGGGTTCTGAACATGCCAGGCTGTAAAAAGAGTCAGACAGCGACAAGGTGAAGGTTACTGGCCACACCCAGGACAAATACAATATCCACTACGCTCGTCACGATCTCTTGCAAGCAGAAAACCTGGCTATATGCGGTCTTGTGGGTGCCCTTCCGAGTCTGTAGTATGATTTTGACGTGCTGAACGTGTTTGCAGGCTTTCAGCAGTGTGATACAAAGTACCGGTATCATGAACATGGCCAAGGCAGCGCCTACAAGGAATCAACGAGACGAGCGACAGCAGCCAGTGGACGCGACTAACAAGGCATCGGATGTCACGACAGTAAGAGGTTGAGGGACGTTCGGATTTAGCCGGCGCCTTGCCATTCGCCGCGCCACCTAGGAGTACTTACATCTGCGAGCTATGTACCTCTCAACGATCTCAACATCGGCCCAGGTGCTTAGGAGATTTACCAAGCGCAGTGGTAAACAATTTTTTGCCAAGTCGAACCAAGGTTATGAGTCCGAGGGTTAACTTATTAGATTTCTATAAACTTAGACAAGTTCATCACTCCACAGATCTCTCTACAGACCTACAGGTGTCTACGGATCGACTCGTACCTGTGGATGTCATAGACTTACAGACTTTTGACTGGGTGCTCGAATGGTCGGAAATTCGACCGTTCATAGTAACATCGTTGTTGCCTCATGGCACGCTTAGCCTCATAGCAACGCCTACATCAAATCCTTCCCCACCTACAAGCACATCTAATCCACATCCCTCGATCCATTACGCTAGGTGAGCACCGGGATGTTTCTTTCGCGTATCAATCCTACGGGAACAATGTCATACAAGATTCGCAACGTTGAAGTAACTCGAACTGGGTCGTGGCTGAAGTGCTTCATTGCGAGACTTGCAGTTGTATGTCAGGCCGCACTCAAGACACTCGTATGCAATGCGTTTTGGGTGAAGTGACAAGAATCGAGTCGAAGATTGATCCTCTCACTGCCTTGACAGGTACATGCGCATTCCCACACCATTCAAAGGTGGTGCCGTCCATCAACGTTAGCCTCGGCATGACCACCTCCTCGAGGTTTTCGTTGCAGCTTTGTGCTTCTGTGAAAGTACTGGTACTGAATTCGATCCCGCAGTGCTGCTGCATACTTAGCAATGTTATTTATATCTTCAAGTCCTTGAGGCGATACAGAAAGCGCAGGAACACGAGGCTCCGTTCATATATAAGCCATCGAGTAACGAGACCACGAAGCTAACATCCCCCCATCTCTTCGATATTCAGGCAACTTATAAGATGCGCTTTTCTCCCGTCTTAGCATTCCTCGTCACATCTCTGGCCCTTGCGCCTCAAGCCCATGCAGGCCCTATCGCCTATGGTATATGCCAAACTGGTGGGTACGAATACGCTAGCTGGGGGCGTGGTCTGATGGAGACATGTAGGCTGTAATGTCCTAGCTGTTGCGTGCTATGCAGCTGCTGGATTCACGTTTGGGACGGTCGCAGCACCTGCTGCACCTGCTGCGATCGTTGCCTGCAACTCTGGACTCGGAACGTAGGTGGTTCCATTCTTATGATCATCCTCACGCTTACGCCTGTATCCAGGTGCTCTGCTGCATGCGCTTCTGTGGCTCTGCTTGCGCCAACCCCGTGATAGACTGCCTGTAGTAGAATGTGTACATTTGGATCCCGTGTAATAAGTATATGATATATGCACCATCTCAAGATGAAAGTGTGTGCGTCGAAGTATCCGCCTTATACCGGAAGAGAAGACAATTTTGTAGCTGTATGAAACGTATAGGGCTCCGAGTCAGCATCCACGAGCTGGGAAGGACGCTTCTATCCCTTGATTCCCTTTCGCAGGCTGCCGAGGAATGACCTGGCAAGTAGAAAGACGACGTGAAGATCAGCCTGGGAAGGCGGGTCCATTGCCATAGAATGTGTATACCTTCTGGTGATGGAATATGGTTATAGCTTGATGCTTCTGTGAGAAAAACGGATTCGATCCCGCAGGCGCCGCGCGCCTGACAGTATTACTCATTCCAGCACCTCGCGTCCTCCTATAGTTCCATACAGGGTCAGGGTTTTCGAGAAGTGTCTGGAATATCAGTTGTTATGCAAGTAGAGCATTCCATTATTTGAATTGGGCGTATCTTCCAGGGTAAGGATACAAGTGTTCCGTGCCTAAGATGCCACGGTCATCTTTACAAGCACCCAAGTTGAATAAGAGGGAAAGTATGGCCATGGGGATCGTCTAGCAATATGGTCCTCGCAATAGTTCAAGTTAGATACAGCAATGATGTGTGCGCCGTGAAGAGTGTATTGTCAAGTGGCCAGCTGACAGAAGAAGGCAGCATCTGAGAGAACATCAAGTCATTGTACAGTTATAGATACCCATCCTGTGTATCGAAGAAAATTGGGGCTTGACGGGCTGTAGACCACGGCGAGGGACATGACCGTCGTCCGAGAAGATTATGATAGGGGTCTTTCTGCCATATATAGGTCGTGCGAAAAAAATACTGGACGCGCGTCGCGTTCCCCAGCGATCAGCTTACCTGTCACCTTCATACTACGATGTCAGCCCCGACAGACTTTGCTATTCCCGTACCGTCTGAAGATCCCCAGAAGAAGAAGAAGGACGAGAAAGATGGTGAAAAGGACAAGCAGGAAGGATCGTCGAAACTGAAGAAGGACGGGAAGGAGAAGGAAGGTGAAGAGCTAGTACGTTTTTATCCTCTGTATCTTTACAGGTCCTGATATTTTAATTTGCAGTCAGAAGAAGACATTCAGCTGCGGACTGAGCTGGAAATGCTTGTTGAACGGTTGAAGGTGCGATTGGTTCATTGCTAGGCTGTCCGTGTCATTTTACTTAGTATATAGGAATCGAACACCGAACTCTATCGACCAGCCTTGGAGACGCTCAGGACACTCATCAGGACCTCTACTTCGTCGATGACATCTGTCCCGAAACCTCTCAAATTCCTTCGCCCACATTATCCTGAACTCCAAAAGCTTTATGATACATGGCCTGCATCCGAGGACAAGGTGCGCCTTTTTACAGTACCCTTTCGCACCATTTGAACGATTTCTATCCTCGCAGAGCCTGTTCGCAGACATTATGTCTGTTCTTGCTATGACATATTCGGACACGCAACCTCGAGGCACCCTCCGCTACCGTCTTCTTTCAGCTTCTCTACGTCCAGCTGATTCTCCCCTCGTCGACCCAGGCACATGGGGCCATGAATATGTCGCCACCTTCGGCGCCGAGTTGGGTGAAGAGTTTGTAGCACAAGAGCAGGGAGACCTTGAGCCGCCAGAGAAAGGTAAGGAGAAGATAGAGCCCATTGGCACTATTGAACAGCTACGTGCTATTGGAAGAGAGGTGTGCTACTTTTCTCCTTGCCCACAACGCTGAGCCCGATGCTGTCGATCTTTTGGAGGAGCTGGAAATCGTGGACCAGATTGCTGATCTGGTGGACGACAATACCTATGGACGGGTGTGCCAATACATGGTTCGGTGCGTCTTATCTCATTTCTTCGTAATATCTTGTTGATCTGCCGTCCGTAGGTGTGTGAACCTCCTCCCTCCACCTGATGACACTTCTTTCCTGCAAACGGCGCATACTATATATGTGCAACAACACAAGTTCCCTGAAGCTCTTGCTTTGGCAATTCGATTGGGTGACCCCATCCTTGTGAGAGAAGACTTTAATGCTCCAGGAAATCCGTACGCTTGTCTTATTACACTCATTGACGCGTCGTGCCCTGAATCTATTGCAGTCTAATGAAACGACAACTGGCATTCCTCCTTGCGCGGGCCCAGGTTCCTCTGGACTGGCTTAAACCATCCAGTGAAGAGGGCGAGGGTGATGATGTCGACTTGGACGAACTACCTGAAGATCTTATAGAGTGTCTAAGCAACACCCGTTTGAGCTCCCATTTCCGGGACTTTGGTAAAGAACTCGGCGTTTTAGATCCAAAAAGTCTCGAGGACGTCTACAAGACGCATCTTGAACACACGCGTAAGCTCCAGACGCGTGATAGTAACTAGGCGGTGCTAATTCTGTATTAGGACCTGGGGCCCAACCTAATGTGGATTCTGCTCGTGCCA
>NW_026848740.1:0-20657 GCF_030435595.1 Desarmillaria tabescens | reverse complement strand
TTATACCTTCAACAACTATAGACAGGCCCTGCTTTCTAGATGCTCCTTCTCAATGTGCTACCTGTGTACCTCGTCGTCCTCATCGTCTTCCATGACGTCTCAGCAAGTCTCGTCTCCCGTGTCCATGATGTTGCCCTTCGACACACCAAGAGCATAGCACGCGACCTTCGCCTGGCCTTTGGCTCGGTCCTTGTCTCCCAACAGTCCCTGGTCGACCCGCAAACGCGTTTGACTTACTGCAAAGCTGGATCGTCAAACAACAATAACACTGGTAGTGGTGGTGGTAGTGGGAGCGGTAGCGGCAGTAGTAGCCACTCCGGGACAAGCAGCACGAGGACTGCATCCACGTCCGGTGCTTCTGCCACTGCTTCCTCTTTTTCGTCCCCGTATAATTTGGTAGAGTCTCATGTGCGTTGCCATCTTGATCAGCGTAAAATATGTCTTTATATGTAACACGTAGGCTGGCACAGATTTTTTAATGGCTGGTCCTTCTGGACGACTTCGGATCCTACTCATGGTGAGTTTTGCCAGGTTTACCAGTTTGCTCCGTGCATATCATTGAGCAACTTTGTAGGCATTGTAGATTATGTTGACGAGAGCACGGGTGTATGTTTCAGTGTGGCGGCTTGTGTTTTTCTAACGGTGAAAAAAAAACAGAGATCAAATGGGTTAGTGGAGGTGAACGGATGGTAATGCTATTATGCGTGTCGAGACAACGGGAACTGTCTCTGGGAATCGTCAAAGCATTCGTATCACCACGAGAGTACATACGATGGTGTATTGGTGATCATGGATTCTGTGCACATGCCAACGGGCTGTGGGACGTGGCCGTGAGTCCTGTTGTTCCCTATATTCGATGGTGGCACTGATTCTTTTGTCACGCAGTGCATGGTGGTCGAACGGTAAGATATCGCCATTTATCTGCCTGTTTCTTCTGAGACCTTTTTATAGGACCTAATTCGCCCATTGGTGGGGAAATAGGTTCGCCGCGTCTAGACTGTTCTTTTATTGTATTGATCTTATTGCGCCATAGACATGTGGAGGGTGTAAATGACTACACGAACAACCAGGCATCAGTTCACACTGATGTCGGATGTTCCTTGACATCTTCGAATGCGAACGTGCTTAATATCACAGGAACTATAGTTGGCGGGACCAACTGTGCAGCTTCCGAGACGAGCAATCAGGCTGTGGGGTACGCTCTGCTCTGACGTTTCGTTCGGTGCCGCTTTCAATGAGAACGGTGGCGGAGTATATGCCAGTAAGTATGATTTTTTTGACAACAGCCACGCTCATTGGCTGTAGTGAAATGGGACGATGAGGGCATCAAGATCTACTTCTGGCCCCAGGGCTCCGTTCCGTCTGACGTTGATGCTGGGACGCCCGTTCCCGACAGATGGGGGACACCATTAGCGAACTGGCCTTCATCGGCTTGCAATTCCAGCAAGTATTTCTACCAGCATTTTTATCTTTGACACGACTTTATGGTGAGTCATTTTTGTTTCCGGACGGATCAAATGGCTGATTGGGGTCAGCGGTGACTGGCCGGTGGAGTATGGAATAGCTCGGGAATACCAGGTCAAGAACAAAGCTGTGCTGCTCGGACAGGATACTCAAGCTGTGAAGACTTTGTCCGTGCAAAAGGAGCGTCGTTTGACGAAGCTTGTGAGTGGCATCTTATATTACTATGTTTCTTGCGAGTTTATCCCGCCGCAGACTGGGAAATCAAGAGTGTCAAATTTTACGAACTCTAGTATTTTCTACATATCAATGCAACCGGATCTGGGGATTTATTGTGTACATATCTAGACATACATAATTAAATTTGCAAAGAGTAAAGACACCGCCACTGCTGCTGAGTCAGATAACGCGAGTCGGAGTCAGCGGCTGACTAGCCCGACTCTGCCACGGAAAATGCTCGAAAACTCTAGTCGCGACGCGCGTATACGGACGCGCGGCCTTGACTTATTCAGCCACTTTTCTGTTCTCTATAAAAGCCATGCCCGCCTTCCCCTTGTCTTCATTATCCCCCCATCTTATCAACAACCATGTTCCATTACAACACACTCTACCCTACCCAGTCTTCGCTCAGTCTCAGAGACAAGTATTTGGCTGCCCTTGCTATGGCTAAAGAAGCCGAGGAAGAATACTTGTCCGCTGAAGCTGCCGTTGAAAACGAGGAGTTCGCACTTCGTCGTCGTCTTGAGGAACTAGAACTCCAGAAGCGTCGTCTCCGCAGCACTGAACGCTACCCCTCGTACGGATATTACGACCGTTCTGCCCCACTACGCCGTCAGCTCGAGGAAGAACAGCGTCTCAAGGTGCTGGAGGAACAGACCTTAGCACGAAGAGCCCTTGCGCTGAAGATTGAACAAGAAAAACACGAGAGGCGCCAACGTGAGTATTACAAGCTCATTTCGGGGGGCCATATGGCGGCACTGGAAGCAGAGGCAGCCCACCACCGCGCTCAACTAGCCAATGTCGCGTCCATCCGGGTACGTTGCCAGGTCGATCTGCACCAATCATTTCGTTCTCATTATCCCTTTCAGTCGCGTCCTGATTACCCATCGGTTGGCCCTGATAGCATTTTCCCGGAGGAATCCAAGGTTCGTTACCCAGGCTCTCGAAGTATCCGCTGTCCTCATATTTGCCTCCAGAGGCCTCTATCATTCGGAGGTTATGCCAACGTTGCTGGCAACCCTAGCTGCAAAGGATAAAGCAGTTAGGCATTGTCCTTATGTCGGCAAGATTCAAGTCAAGCGCGATGATGCCAAAAAGCCTCTTTCCAGCGCTCTGTCCGGAAAAGCCGAGACTGTTTTGTTGTCCCGTGCCAACGACACTGACGAAGCGCCTGTACGTAACGGCATTGTTGAGCTGCTAAAAGCCATTCTTGGTGACGCAGCCGAGGTGAAGACTTCCCCTGTGGCATCTCCTTCGCCAGCTCCGTCTACTTCCAAATCCTCCGAGATTGTTCCCAAGAGATCCGAAGTCGAGCCCCGGCAATTGTCGCACACAACCGTTGAAGAATGTTTAGGTGCAATGCTCGGCCATTTTGCACAGAAAGTAGAAGCACCAGCATCTCGCGCAGATGCCGCGACATCCGGATCCAAGCCTGTGGAGAAGGTACGCTTCAGTTATGGTGGAGCCTTTAGCTATGAGCTTATTCGTTCTTTTCAGAAGGCCTCTGCGATTGAATCTTCTTTGAAGGCCGAGCTTGAAGCACGCTTGAACAATGATCAATCCAACGAAATCAAGGACACCATCCATGCCATCTTCGCGTCACTCAACAGTCAGACTTCGAATGTTCCTTCACCAGCTAGCGTCAAAGGCAAGGAGAAGGCCCATTCCATCAGCACCGAGGACGCCACCTCCAAAGACGTCGTATCATCCATGGAAGCTGTCCGAAATGTCGAAGCGGCCTTCCATACCCTCGAGTCGGAGTTCGTCTTCCCTGTCCAGTTGGATTTCACCCCTGCTCCATCTCCAGCCTCATCAGACTCTGAGTCGTCTCTTACGGGGAGATTGGCTTACACCTCCCGTAACGCACCCGTGCGATATTATGAACAGTCCTTGAGTGGGCTGTTGGCCCAGTTGGATTCGGTGGAAAGTTTCGGGAACGAAGCATTAAGAAGTGTTAGGAAAGAAGTTGTTGGAAAGGTGGAGAGTGCGCTCGAAGAGCTAGAGCGAGAGGTTGAAGGTCGGTGGCGGAGCAAGACTGCCAAGGAAAGCAAGGTAACAGAGAAGCAGGGCCTCGTTGGTGCACAGGCTGCTGAAAAGGTGGCTTCTGAAGTCGCCTCAGAGGGCATTGCACCAGCTGAAGAGGGGAAGAACGATGAGCCTGTTGTAGTTGATGCACTAGCTCCTGCTGAAGCTGTTGCTGTTCACGAAGACGAGGCCGTTGCTGCTGATACGACACTTCCGACAACTGCTCTCGTTACACCTCAACCTGAATCAACTGTATTGGTTGTCTCTGACAGTATTTCCGAGGCATCGGCTGACAAGAGTAGTGTCATCGAGGACAAGGAGCTGGACACCGAACTACCACTTCAAGCATCCGCCTATCCTCCCGCATCCGCCTATCCTCCGTCCTCGGCTTCCATCGACACAGTCCGACCGTGCAACGTAGAGCCTCAGCCTTCTGAGGATCCTCGAGAGTCCTTCCTCCTCTCAGAGGGGAACTCCGCGGACCAGGAGACTGCCACGAAAAAGAAAGTAGATGACGACACGGGAAGTGATTGGTCAGAGGTCGAAGCATAATCCCGAATTGATAATACTGGACTCGATTAATACATGTATACTACTACTTTCCCTTCATCTATGCGTATGGATCTGTATTTTGCATTATAATACGTTTGAACTTATCGTTCTATGTCGTGACTAAGATTCCTTAGATCGGCTCTGACTCTCGTGCAAGAGTAACTTGTGTGTTCCTGTATATTGAACGAACGACGCAAGGTTGTGTATGTTGGTTGAATTCAAAGATGGGTGCAATATTATCAGGAATCAGGCAAACGAAGCAACATCATCGTTTGTGGTAAACTAAAATCATATATGTAGCACATATCCATGTACAGAACATTACAACAACAATAGCGTGGTACTTATTAGCGACGCCCCACGCTTTAGAGATCAGAAACTCCAAGTTCAAGGAGGACTTATTAGATGGCCTGCGCTGCTTTAATTTACCAACCGCCAAGCTGCAGATCATATTACGATCTGCCACCCTTCTTTTTCTTGTTGACCACTTTGAACCCACCCCATTCGGACGCTTGAGGTTTCGGTTGCGCCTTGACTACCTCGGCAATAGACACAGTTTTGTTCGTCCCAGCCGCGGAGGACGCTGATCCCTTTCGCACAGCAGCGTCGGCTTTGCGCTTGCTCACAAACTCCGATGCGAATCGTCGACCGTCCAGTATCGTACTGTTGGAATATATCAAATCCGAAATTAACTCCACGGTTGATGGATCGGGGTCCATCGAGAAGGACAAGAGCATCTGCATGATCTCCTCGACTAGAAGATAAGGAAAAAATAAGAGAATGCAAGTAGCGTCATCTTGGAACACACACCATTGACAGAACTGTTGAGTCCTTTCAGGGATTCATTAAGCCACTTCAGAAATTCGTGCGATGGTGCGACCGGGTAATCATCCACCTTGCCTCCGGTCGCGGGTTTAGCAGGTGCCGGGGTCGGTGCGGGTCGAATCGCAGCTGGAGTGCCATTGGCTCGAGGAACAGCTGCTGATGAGGAGGTCGCCAAGGATACAGCTGGTCGAACGGAAGCAGCCGGAGAGGTAGATTTACCGCTGGGTCCCACGGTTGTCCAAGCTCCCCCACCTACGGTCATGGTAACAGGACTCTTTGCAAGGTATAAGCGTATACAAAATCGTAGAGATATATCACTCACCTTGACGGTGGTTTCCGCGTAAGCCCTTCGGGAAGCTACAGAAGCTACTGTCTCCTTTGCGGCCATCTTCCTGCGTTTCTCTTCCTCTTCCTGAATCTCCTTCATTGTTTTCTTGGTTGTGGGAGTCTTTGTAGTTGTTGTCCAAACGGGTTGTGCTGCAGCTGGTGCCGGAACTGATGCAGAAGGCGTTTCTTTGATCTGAATAGTGTTTGCGCGCGAACCAGCCTGAGACGTAGGAAGTCCCCAAGAAGCAACAAATGGCTGAATCTCATCGTTGGCGGCTGAAGCGGATGCCGCAGCACGGGCTCGTTCTCGTTCCCGTTCGATAGCTTTGCGTGCCTCTGCCTGCTTGGCTTCTGCCTCTTGGATTTCACGCAAACTCAATGAAACGCCCGAGAGTTTGCCAGCATCATCATCTTTGACCCAGGCAGGTTTGTGAACTGGAATAGAGGAAGAAGCCGCAGGAGACGGAGGCCGTGGAGAAGGCTGAATAACACTTTGCTTAGAAGACACCGACACTTTGGTTCCCCTAGACTTCTTGTTAGAAGATGCAAGGAGAGTATCTGCCTGCATTTCTGCAGGAGTTGGCTCTGTTGACTGCGCGATGGCTTGAGGGACGGTACTTTCAGCATTCGATGACTGATTCTGCCTGAAATCGTCTTTCGGAAGACTCTGGGGAACAAAGACATCCTCCTGTCTATTTTCCGTAGCGGGTCGCACAGGTGCGGGCCAGGAAGAGGAGTCCATAGCCTTGGAGATGCCTGCTCGCGGCAACGACCCAGACGTACCCCAGGGTGAAGGACTGATTGTCTGTTCAAGCAGTGAAGGACTAGTCGATACGGGATGGTTCAGGTCGAATGGGCCCCCGCGTCGAGGCGCAGAGGCCGGCACATTTTGAACATTTCCCCATGGCGAAACGAGAGCAGGAGAACCACTGTCTGGTATCGGCTGTTGGGGTATGCGGGTGGCGACAGGTTCAGATGGTTGTTGGATGAATGGCTGATTAGGGAATGCATTGTAAGTGTTAAACGTCGATGGAGAGGAAGCATCTGGGATAGGATCCAGCGAGCGGAAGTCAGTACCCACAAAAGTACTAGTGGTATGCGGATTATCTTGGGACGCGACAGGCACAAAACCGCCGGGTAAAGAGGATCCTAGTCCGTTGTTGTGGAATGATGACGATAACGGAGAGAGTTCCGCTGACGCTCGCCCCGAGTCGAAGCCAGAACCGATGGCGGCGGCATTGCCGGTGGAACTTGGCCATGGGTTGGAAGCGAACGATCCGTTGACTGAGTATGTGTTATCCACAGTGGAGCTTCTATTTGGTGTAAATTGTCCGTATAATCTGTGATCCATGCCGCCATCGACAAAATTATTTCTTCGCCCTGACACACTCGGGTCGGGTGGGATGAAATTTCCTGCACGCCCTCCGAAAGCACTGGGATCCGGAGATCCGTTACTGTATCGGCCCGCTCCAAGTGACGAAGCGGGGGACTCCGATACGCTCGAACTCCCCAAATAACTGTCCAGGGTCGAACTGCGCAATGAACGGATGGGTGCAGGCTGGAACGGAACATTGAATTGATCTTGGGGAATGGCGTATATATGCTGAGGAGAGTCGACATGACGAGATAAACCAGGAGGGAGAGTGGGGATTATTGGAGTTAGGAATATCTGGGGACCACCAACACGACGAATTAGTTCGCCCACGGATGTCCAGTCGGTGTCGAGGTGTGTACGTCTCATGAGTAGATCGGCGGTAAAGTATCCTTCGTCATGCCATTTTTGCATTACATTCGCACGGAAAGGACCTGTAAACAAAGGTTGAGCAATTCAAAAAAAGGGAAAGGCAAAACATACCTTGGACTTGCCCTTGAGGGTCCAGGTAAGACCATTCAACGTTAGATACATCCGTAAGACCCGGAGGAGGATATCCTGTACTACTGTTGGCGGGTGATGCAGAAGTACTATGTCCATTGTCGTTTCCCAAGGACATCTGAGCGACGCTTGCGTCAAGATTCTGAGTTTGGGAATGGGACGCTTCAGCAGCTACCGTAGTCTCACCATCAGCGCTATGAGAAATCAATCCATCCGGATGAGGGTCAGGATCCGTGGCCTGCACCGCGCTCTCGTCCTCTTCCTTAATCTCTGAGCTCTTCCCATCTGGTTGATATTCACCGCCAGGATCCCGTGTCGTTCCTCCACCAGACTTCACTGGGCCCTCTGAGGCCCGCCGTCGAGCCATCCACGAATCTCCACCATTCAACACACCGTCAAAGCCTGTCCCCATGCGAGAAAGACGAGGAGACGGAAGACCTGTATCACGAGGAGACATTGGCGATTGCATAGAGGACAAGGAAAGCTTGCGAGGTATAGTAATTTGATCTGCAAACGCATCGGCATTAATTCCATCTAAGAAAAAAATAAAGTCTGACCGCCAGTACTATCACCTCTCCTTCTACCAGCTAAAGAACTGAAACGTTCTCGAAGAGGACTAGCGGCTCCCGTAGCTGAGTTTACGTGGGCCAACCTAGGTCTGTCTGCTCCAGAATTCTGGCCGGACGAGGCAGGAAGGTAGTCGGTGGACTGGCGACGGCGTAAATCTGAGTTCAAGGAGACCGAAAAGAGCTGCAGGACATGAGGCCCCAGTCAGCAGACGAAAACGCGACAGTACGGACTGAACATCTTGGGGCTGCACTCACCTTCTTTTCGGCCTCTCCCATTTCGCGTAGGGATGTAGGCTCTGTTCCTATTTCACGAACGACACCTTCCCAGCGCTCGACTTCCAGGCCCAAGCCACCCTGTCCACCTCCATCACGGAAAATTTGAAGGAGCTCCTCTTTGGAATACCTGAAAGGGTGGGCCTCATCTCGGCTATCGGAGAGTGGTGGTGGTGCAGAAGAGACAAGAGCAGAATATGTGGACGCGTATGAAGCCGGAGCACTTGCTGGCGGTGGTGGAGTCGGCTCGGCCTGCATCCGAAGTGCTGGTTGCTTGGTGCGCATCCATTCGGGGCCAAAATGCATCGTGCTGGTCGACATTTTGTGATAATTTGCGTTGAGAGTGTGTAAACTCGAAGTCACGAAAAAATTGAGTTCGCGGCTTTTTTCAGAAATTTAAGATGTCTTTCTCACGTGGTAAGTAGACCTTTCCGGTAGGTCTTTAGGGCAGGCGCAAGTCTAGTCAATTATGTATGGCAATGATAGTAGTCTACAGTAGCGGCATCCCTCAATATGATCACAACTTTACACGCCATACTGACGAAGGGAGTTCTGTAGCACAATATCGTCAGCGGCTGATTAGCTCAAGTCTGTCAATCAGTTCTGACCTTGTAGCTTACGCGCCGTAGGCATGATGAAACCTAACAGGAACAGTATACCAAACGTCATACAGACAATAGAGACGATATAGTATCCATCAGTCTCTGTGATGCATTCCCCGTTGATGTCTTTACACATCGCTTTTCCGTAGTCGGAAACACATTCCGTCGCTTGCCAAACGTCAGGAAATTTTTCTTACAGAAAAGAATAATTTACCTCTGACAGCGATTTCAGTGCCAGCATCTGTTACCTTGCATGTGGCCACACTGAAGAGATCAACACCTAGGCTTTCGGTGAGCAGTGAAGGAATCAGGAAAATCAATCTTACCTTTCAGAACAAACCATTTGGGCCATGTGCCCCCAAGGTTCGTAAATGTGTTCAATAACTTGACTGAGGTAAGAGCAATACAGGGTGAGAAGATTCTGGGACTTACCGTCATGTAGGTACCTCCGATTAGAGGATCTGACACCCGAGTGTGAAAAGCCGAAATACCAACAAACTGCACAGTGCTTTATACAAAGTTGAATCGGTGCACGCTACGGTTCGTATTGAACGTATACTGACCTTGAAAACGACGCCAGTACGGTTTGCACTATCAGGAAGACAAAGAAACCCCCTGATATCGGTGGTGTTGGGAACCAATACACGATCAGCGTGCCCGCGAGACAAAAGAATAGCCGCGGCACAAAGGCTATGACCCAAGGACGGAGAGGTCGATCACCCCGAGACCAACGTGCAGCCAGCCATCCGCCAGCAATTTGGAAAGGAAAGTCGATGAGGACCGCGACGGCAAGTTCTTCGCGCCTGAATCCCTTTTCGACCATTTTTAAAGAGGTAGCCGCATCATTGGCGGCAAAGCCTAGTTTGGCAAAGAAATGCATTATAATGAGCTGTTGGATGTCTAGATACGCGCATCATGTCACTGTTCAGAAAGACCATAAGAATAATCATACGCTTGAGTTTGCAAATTGACCATATGGTCTTGTAAACACCGGTTATGCTCATGTCAGCCTCGTTGGCAGGCTCTTTGTCCTAAAATCAGGGATCAGAACTGTATTTACATGGTTTTGAAGTACTGACCTCCTTCTTGAAGAAGAGAAGCCACATAGTCACTAAGTAACTGGCCACACCCCAGAACTTCAAGTACGCACTCAAGGAGAGATGCGGCAACCCCCATTGGTCGCTGAAAAGAGATGTCGAGAGCGTCAAAATGAGAAGAAGGGAAACGTACGTGAACTCTCTGCTGTTGAAAGCGAGGAAGACTGTGAATGAGGCAAAATAACCAGTATTGAGGCCAATTGTTTGGCACGTAGATGCATATGACAAGTTCTCGTGTGAGAGAAGGGTCAAAGCCCAACCTACAGCCGCTTCAATGACACAGGAAGAATTCACGTCCGAAAATAACATACCATCAACAGCGATGTCTGAAAATCAAAAGAAGTCAGATTTAATATAGAATAAACAGCT
Organism: Desarmillaria tabescens; assembly: GCF_030435595.1. NCBI lineage: Eukaryota > Fungi > Basidiomycota > Agaricomycetes > Agaricales > Physalacriaceae > Desarmillaria > Desarmillaria tabescens. The sequence goes on along the minus strand of NW_026848740.1, from coordinate 10,465 downwards.
CCGCAACAGCACCTTGAGTGGCTGAAATGAACACGAGTGATGTAAAAACAAACGTGAGTTCATAAACATACTCGGCCGCCTGTAGATCAATCAGCAAAGAAGCCAGGCGGTACGAGAAAGGCGGACATCATCCATAAGCCTTTGGACGTTGAATGATATGTACAACATCAAGGTCCCAACGATGAGTTGCATCGGTATAATCCATGATTTTCTGCGGCCTATGGAAACAAAGAAGACAGAGTCGACTACGGGGGACCAAAGAAGCTTGAGAGAATAAGGATAGCTAGACAAAGCGAATGTTGCTAGCTGAGAATATGACAGATGGTCCTTGAGAAGGAAGGGAACAGAGCCTAAGGCCAATTAGGATTAGGAGAACCCGATGAGGAAGAAACGCAACAGACCTAAAGCGAGCCCTAGCTGAGTAATATGATTCAATATGGTCTTAGTGCAACTCTCGGAGGATCATAGCAAGGCATACCGGGACACCCTGGATTAGATCTGGTCGGAAGGTGAGTTTGGCTGACCTTGGGCGCTAACGGCATAGAAGCTCACACAAGACACAAAGCAGGACCATTGCCCGCTTATCCTTGGCGGACATGGGATGTTTGAGACCGTCATCGGAAGCATCCTCATCAACATCGCGCGCAGCCTGTCGCCGCTCTTCCTCACCAAGCAAACTCATTTCGAGTCCTTCCTCCGCGTCATTCTCCATTTCCTCGCGGGTACTGTGGTGGGATCTAGATACAATTGGCGTTCTTGGAGTGACATGTATACTATGCAGTGACGAAGACCGTGCCATGGAATCCTTTGTCGAAGCTTTCGTTGGCATATCCTCGCCGGCCCGGTGAATTTTGGTGGAAGCCCTCCGAGAAGACGTTCTTGCTCCCGGAAATTTTTTGCGGCGTGTTGGCATGCACTGGATGGATCAGAGGCTGTCGATGCGATACTGAAGTATGTGGGGAAAAGGAATTAAGGCTGAGTGGATACGTGGTGGTCGGACATGTGACACGTGCCCCGATCGAGGTTACGATGCCGACTTTGATCGCAGTCGGCAGTGTTTCCTAAATTCTATCTTATCCAGTCCCGTCCCCTGCACCAATCCCTCGCTTGGATATACGTGCCTTATGATTTATTTTATATACAGAGAAAATTATACCGTTGCTGGACATAATCTTCCCCGGTACCTCGCTATCCGGGATCGTCAGTCGTTCTACGTTCTACAACCGCAACTACAGGTCCCGATGCCGCTCTGCGCGTTTTCTAACAGACGGAGCGCGCTCCGCCTGTATTGTTCGAGTACTGACACTTCTTTAAATATTATCGTAGCACACATCAACTGACGCTCATCGGCTCGGCTTCATCGTGGCGGCTTTTCACAAGGTCAGAGGACTAGTCTCTTTCGTACTGATCCCTTCACTGACGCGTACTGGCGTTTCTGTTTTTCGGGTGGAATAAAAACTGCCATTCCATTTATATCTTTGATCCGTGGCTCTCTGCGTTATCAAAGAGTTCAGCATTACTCGATACGGAGTTCCAACGACGAAGCGCTTTTAAATGTGGCTGCCCGCAACGTTAATTCCCGCGGTGACGAGCATAAGGGGCGCCCCTTGACCATCTGGCGTACAAGTCATGTCTACCTGTTTGCAAGGTAGTGCTTCCCCGCCCGCATTTGGCAGCCAAGCCGGGGACCGTTTACGAAGTACGTACGTATTTCACGCGTTCTGGAAAGAGCCTCATCAAGTTGAATACCAGGGTAACTCATTTTTTGTAAGATAGCCAGTAACAAATCTCGATTTGTAGAAATATCTGTGAGTTCATAACAATCTGTACAATACAATTGGACGCGACGGGCACTCCATTTATTTCCTATTGCGGCTAATAAATGGGCTGCTATCGAGCGACCAAACTACGAATCACGGTAAACAGGCCACAAGTTCGAGATCCAAACGCGATGTTGATTCTCAGGAGTGTATTGGCGTGGAAAAGCTTTCTCATCCAGATTCCGGTTTGGCACAATTCATCCATGCATCATCGGAGCAAAGTTTGCTCGGGCGTTTACAGTCTGACATATAAAGGGGTCTTGCCCATGAGCAGCAGCCACAGTCAATTTTGAATCTCCCTCCGGCTTGTATTCACGATGGCGTGGACTATTTTCACCAAAGCTATCGTTCTCTACCTCGGTTGTCTTGTCGTATTACTTCTGCGATACAGCATCCACCTTTTCACTGTTCGCCGGTCACTGAGACGTGTCCCTGGTCCTCGATCATCGTCGTTGTTCTGGGGCGAGGAATGGCTCCTATACCACACCCTGCCAGGCTCGCACTATGTTCGATGGCACCAGCGTTTCGGAAAAATTGTCAAATTTACCGGAGCCTTCGGGGTAGGATCTTTCAATGTACCGTCGGACATAGCATCAACTGACTATTTTTACTCTGCCAGCATCAAGTTCTTTCCATAACCGACCCCCGCGCTATATCGTACATACTTGGAGAAGGGATCTACAACTTCCCCAAACCCAATGGAGTTCGGGAGTGGTTCAAGGCGACCCTTGGGGAAGGTATTCTCTGGGTGGAAGGTATCCGTCTTCATTATTTGCATATGATCTATCTCAATCCACATCGTAGGGAAAGATGCACATGAAAAGCAGAAGCGGTCACTTGCACCGGCTCTCAGGTATTCCCTTGTTAACGACATCCATCGTGGGTTCTTCTGACATTCAACTAGTCAGCAGTCAGTCAGGATCATGGCTCCGATATTCTACGAAACTTCCGCTAAGCTCGCCGGTCAATGGTCCAAACTTTTCGATCAAACCACCAGCGAAGACGTTGAGATTGAGATGACGAATTGGGCCGGCCGTTTCGCGTTTGTCCATTTCCAATGATAGCAGATGTGGTACTCACACGCCCTTACTTCTAGCCTCGACACCGTTGGGCGCGCCGCGTTCTCCTATGATTTTGGGTGCCTTTCCGGTGAACCGCATGCCCTTGCAGAAGCTCTGGATGGCCTCACCAACAACGAGAACAAGCTGTCGTCCTTCTACATGCGAGCTCTTTTCTGGATTTTCCCGTCCATTTTGTCAATCGGGACCAAAGGCGAAATGATCCGAAAAACGAAGCAAGAACTAGGTTCCATTGCCTCGAAGATGTGGAAGGACGCCAAGGTTGTCGGTGCTGATGGAAGGAACATACTTGCTGTCATGTGTATGCCTTGTCTTTATCATGTGGTGGCCTTCCCCTGCTGATTAATATTAATAGTGGAAGTTAATTCTATTGATGGGACAAAGTTTGGAGAAGAGTATATCGTTTCGCAGATGCGAACGGTCATTTCCGCAGGATACGAACCTGTATCCGCCCTTATCGCGGTATGTGTCTGTTATATATAGTGATGTCGGTGTTTGATTGCTCATTACGGTCATATCCTTACCAGTGGATTCTGTATGAACTCGCGTCAAATGAGCGTCTTCAACAAGAACTTCGAGAAGAGATATGGACCGCGGGAGATGCATCATTTGACGAACTGAATACGAAGTACCCCCTCCTTGACGCTGTTTTCAAAGAGACGCTGCGAATGCATCCACCAATCTTAGAAAATCACCACGAGGTAAAACCGCTGTAACCTTTCCGTCCGTTGTTTGGTTCATGAACGTTATTCCAGGCAGCCGAGACCATCGCGGTGCCCTTATCTGAGCCCCTTCCGGGAACTTCAGAATGTCATCTCATCATACCAAAAGGAACTATTCTGGAGATTCCCGTGAACGTCGTCCAGACCGATCCAACAATATGGGGATCTGACGCGGAACATTTCCGCCCCGAACGTTGGCTGGAGCGTAAAAGAGAAGGTATCAGACATGGGCGAGAAATTTTTGCTTTCAGTGAGGGGTAGGTCTCATCCGCTTTCAAACAATAGTAGCGTGCTTCTGATCGCAATCACAGCCCCCGCTCGTGTATCGGGAAGGCATTCGCGATGTGTGAGATTAAGGAAAGTTTGATGCCCACGTTCGGTTTGCTTTATCATGCTGATACCACAATAGGTTCTGATGGTCACGCTGCTTCGCCAATTTGCGTTTACCTGTTCCTACGACATCGAACCTTTCCAGAGCTTTGTCATTCGTCCTCGTATTAAGGGCCAAGGACCAAGTTCCTTGCCCCTCAGAGTTCGCAAGCTCTGAAAACAGAACAAAATAGAGACTTGAGGAAACTTGATATTCCATGTACCTGGATTTACTGCTTCATTTTATTGGGATAGAACGTGATTACTGAAGATAATTCAGATCGATTTGCTTTGCATCTATTAAGTATCTTGCAATTTAATGGATCCATGGTATCCTATCTACGACTTATATAGCTTATTTAGCGCTTCGAACAGAACGAAAAGAGCGCATAGATACTGATACATTGATCTTCAAGGTCTTTCAGTCAATGCCGTGATAAAACCAGCCCCTGAGGGCGATCAATATGTGTAAGCTACGATCGGTCAGTTGGGATCCATATGGACCCATAGCTAAAACAAGGTCCCCCCCTGGTGCCCGGCTGCGATATCTATAACACAGAATAATCTAGCGTAAATGCCAAGTCGAAAAGGGACGTAAGCAGGTATTTATATCGACAGACTGCTAGGTGAAAGCGCAATATAGTACTGACAACAATTATGCATATGTACGCGGCGTCAGTTTGAGTCTGCAGCCGTCCTTGGGGAATAGCGTTGCGATAATCCTGTAAAAGAAAAATTAGCGTTATTGAGAAACTAAAGAGATTACACTCACTCGACCTGTTCGCTCTTGGGCGTTATGTCGTGCTCCCAATCAAACATTACAGCAGCAGTCCCCAATACAAGTGCAATGTTCATCATGGCATATTCTAAACCAATACACTTATGCGGGCCAGCACCAAAGACAAGATAGTTCTTTGGGTTGGTATTGGCAGAGTTTTTGGGGTCAAGCCAGCGTTCAGGCTGGAGGGCATCGGGATCGGGGAAAACTTCTGGGTCATGTAGGGCATTGTAAAATGACGGAATGATCATGCTGCCTGCAGGCACGGTGTAGTCACTGGCAATGGGAAAAGCTTTAGTCGTTTTATAAGGGACCTTGGAATTGGTGATGAGAGAGTAAGAGTCATATAGAGAGGGAGACATACCATAGTAACCGGAGGCTTAATTCTCATGCTTTCCTTGACGAAGGCTTGGAGGTAAGGCATTTCATCCATCATCTCGATCGTGAGAGGAGCATCATAGTTTCCTTGACGAACACGCTCCTGCTCCTCTCTGACCTTTGCTAAAATATCCGGACGATCGGCAAGGTGCTGGAATCCGTAGATTAATCCACTGCTCATAGCATCTTGAGAAGCGAAAAGGAAAGAGAAGACAACCATGGCCATCTCATGGTCGCTAAAGTCACGTCTGCCTTTCCAACTGGGATCCTGTAGGATGCGGACCCATTCATCAAGCAAACAAGCAGGTTCGCCGCCCTTGGCCATCGCCGCCTTGCTACTAGCTGCTGCGAGTTCAAGCCAGTACATGGCCACCTTTCTGGACTGGATGGCTTTGTAGACCTTGGTTCCGGGAAGTGCGAGGGGGAAGTTGACAAGTTCGAGGGCCAAAGTGATTGCCCAGTATTTTTCGCTGATTTCCCGAGTAGCATGCTCTGGGATATAGTTACCACAGAAAACGCGCAGGGAAGTATCCATATTAAGATGACGAGCGGTCATCATGATAGGCTTGGGAGATGGATCCTTGCCAGCCTCAGCGAGCCAGTCCTTGAAATGTCGTCGAGTAATGACATCCTGAATAGCGACATACATCCTGAAGGTGATGATTAAGAGATGAAAATGAAATTGCTGGGGTGACTAACCCAATGGCTTTCCGCGTAAATAAGGCGTTAAGACTTCGTCGGTAGTCAACGTGTTCTTTGCCCGTCAAAAATACCCTAGTTACGCATAAGACAAGTGGCGTAGCACAGAACCTGGGTACGCATACCAGTTGTTCGGGAGAAGGACTTGTTTTGCCGAGTGCACAAGACAAGGCTCAGCGTAGGTGGGCGAGTTGAGAATCTTGCGAGCGTACTCCGTCGATGATGCCATCACAATGAAGCTTGCCAAGAGTCAACGACGCGTCAATATATTTGCAGACGCCTCTTACATATTAAAGACGCTGATAGCACTAAGGGCGCCAGAATTCCATTGTTTCATGTAGCCCTCCATGGATGGCTTCATGGAATCCGCAAACTTGCCAATAATAGGAATTGTCCATTTATCACCAGGCAGATGGCGTTTTTTATATCGATATACCGACTGCTCGAGGATCAACAAGGAAACCAAGATGGCCGTCGTGGTGACAAGCCATGTGGTGGACTGGCTCGAAGGGAAGGAAAACCCGGACGGAAAGGAGTCGAGGGACGCGCCGGATGTGGAGGACGAGATGGAGGCAGACCGGGAAGAATCGTTGAGTGCCATGGTGGAAGACAAAAGACAAGGAGAGGTCCAGTGTATAAGTACGACTGGGCAGCCTGGGCAGTTGTCTGCCCAGAACGGAAACTCACTATGGCACGATAACTTTTTTCTCCGTAAAGCCGGCAACGAGCCGGCCAATCACGTAGCCGTTTTAACTTTTCACGCCGTTTTCAATGCACGTGACGAATTCCAGATCATCGATTCATTGTCAGGTCATTTTTGTTGAGTATAAATCACCGCATGCTGATGCGATAAAGTGATCATCAGTTACTAGTCGACACCCTTCGACAGCACCATAATCTACAGGCGGTTGTTCAAGCAGCGACGTGGTGGGAGACTCAACTAAGCTTCATTCTTATCGTGTCATCGCTCCATATGTTTGCAAGCTGCTTGAACAAAGTTCACGAACCCCCCCCCCCCCCCCCCCCAGGCTATAATCCCATACCCAGGCTCGTCCTGATATCCCCTGGTAACCAAGTATCAGAAGGATGAGCACTGATGAGCACTGGATCGTGATCCGCATTTAGCTTCGGACCCAAATGTGGACCTGTGGCCTTAGACTGCTTTGATGGTTTCAGCCTTCGTTCACTTATAATCACTCGTTCATGATCTGCTACATCTTCCTTCTTCGTCCACCCTCCAGCAATGAAACGTTTGGACCTGTTCTTAGTCCTCTTTTACCTTCATTCACTCGGATTTCTGGTCGAAGCAAAGCCCGTAAATGTCACCATCGACGATCAGAGTGCTGGGTGGATTTTCTCTCCTGCGGAGGCATGGAATGATGGCGCATCGTGCCAAGGTTGTACTGCACACCCTGAGGCCTCGCTAGCAGTTGATGGAACATGGCATGATTCTACGGTGAATGCGACACTATCACTCAAATACTTGTCACTCATACGGAATGAGCAGTTTAATAAGGATACTGGCAGTAATGACTATCCCAATCAAGTGCTCAATGCATCTATTTCATTCAACGGTGAGCTTCGCTTCCTCGTGCATGGGCATTTGGCTCAGTTTTGGGCAAGGTACGGCTATCTATGTGATATGTATCCTGGCCAAGACCACATCCTCCCCAACTGGAAACTCTGATATGAGCTTCTATATCGACAACGATCTTGTTGGGGAGTTCTATCAAACCGCTCCTGGTGAATCTGGCTATCAATACAACTTTACCGTATATTCCAACAATTCCATTCCCGATGGCCTTCATACTTTTAAACTTCAAAATGGTCACGTTGATGGAATAAAAGCCCTAGTCATCCTTGACGCCATCATCTACTCGTATGTCCTTCGTCATTTGCGGTTATCACAACTTTCTATTCACTCCAGTAAAAAGATACGATGATGGTCAGTCTGACACTCCGAGCACCATAGCCGGTGTTTCCGATTCGAGCGCGACAAGTACATCTACCTCTATCGCATCCTCCTCGACTACATCCACTTCAGCTGCGAACATTGGTTCTATCGTGGGACCTGCCGTTGCCGTTCCTCTTGCCGTGATCATAGGGATGGTTGCGTTTTTCTTATTTTGGCGTAGAAAACACCATGCGAAGCCTGAGAACGAGGTTGAATCCTTCGTTGTCCCTGGTTGGAATTCGGAACATGCGGCTCCAGCATTACTGACCCCATCACGGCCGCTGACGAACCCTACTCAATCGACAACACCATTCTTTATGGATGATGGTCGTACGGCAATTAGTGCTGCTGCTACGTCCTCTGTTGCAGCTAGTAGTCAATCTGACTCGCGATACATGACCGAATGGAGTCCATATTCTGAGGACACACTACTGCGTGACCAGGCTACCGCCTATAGTAGCAGGCCTACTCCACCTGCCACGCGTCCGGATTCCAAAGAAGCGCCTCCATCGTATAACGAGGCCCAAGCCACTGCGTCCATAATTATGGGTAGTAGGGATGGTCAGTCGTCACAGTCCTGATCATAAACCGTTGTCTTGAGCTGTTTTCATAGGATAAATACCCGAGGGTTTTGCGGTCTTTTCCCTTTCTGATCTTTCGTCACGAATCACGATCTTTGATCGTTCTTTGACAACATTTGTGCTCCTTGGACTACTATCTACGTCTGTGGCAGTGGTGGAGCCTTAGCAGCTAGCTATAACTGCACCTATATGTATCACCTTGTGATACAAGCATTCTGTATCATACGACACAAACGGCAGGCCCACCAAAAATGTTTTAGTGGTCTTCGTACCACAATGTGAGAAATAATACTGCCGATATTCTACGAGGAAGGTACCGCGAAATTTGAACCGTGATTCGAATGTGTAACCCAATTGCATCGTGGGTAGGAACAACGTTGCTCAAAAAACTCAGGTGTTACATAAATGATACGAGCCACCCTCGTGGCTGTATTGGTCACCTCTACACTATTCTCACTCAAAAGACATTCTATATATACATGGCACAACTTGTCGATATATCCTGGATTCGAGACAAGCTTAGAGCGTCTGAAAAACGTATAGATACAACTTGGTATAAGTATGTGATAGTGGCCCGAACTTCACTGTCTCCGGCATGCCGTTGCAAGGTCCTTGAATTTGGTTGTTTACAGTTCTTTTCATGCTCTCGATAAGCTTGCCCAATTTTCGGACTTCGTCGAGATGGTGAGAGAAAATTTGAGCTTGCGAGTGGAGAGAAATATAGGTGCGACCGCTCATGAGCCTGTTTGACATCACGATGATTCCCCGCATGTTGCTAGCCGACCTTTTGGGACAATTTTTGACCTGGATGTACTTCCGGCTGACGAGTTCTGCTTATTTATTTAGATTGCCTCTTGTTCTCGATCACGATCTGTTTGGGGAGCAGGTATAAAAATACCATTACATCAAGAACGCGTAGACGTCATGACGCGCCTGAATACGTCATAGACCCGCCAATCCAGCGCATATAAAGGTGGTTCGGACGGCGTCATGAATTCTTCCATTCTGTTAGCATACATCCACCTCCCGCTTTATCCGAAATCTCTATCATGTATCGAGCATCCAGACTCATCCTTTCCGCGGCTCAAGCACGCCCATCTGGGTCCTGCCTCTTGCATACGACGTCTGTGACACGCAAGTCAATGACGGAGAAAGTTTCTGATGTTGCCGACACAGTACGCCAGTACAAAACTGCTCGCATAGATGCTTACTCCTCACAGGTAAACAAAAAACTCGGCAAAGGTTTGGCTTCTGCTATAGAAGGAGGTGAGAAAGCGGCCACCGCTACCAAAGATACATTATGTATGGACATACCAGTTTCCTTCTCTCCCGTGCTGATGATCGTATCAGCTTCAGTAACAAACACGACGAAGGAAAAAGCCAGCGAGACCTCGAAAGTAGCCGGTTAAAAAATTAATCAGGTACGGCAATACATTAACGTTTAACTCTTTTCACGTCTATTGCTTGATACATAAATAATTCTCAGGCCGAATCCGGAGCTCGCGAGGCGAAGGAAGATGTGGAAAAGAAATTGCGAAAATAGTCAGTATAGGTTGAGGACAATGTCAATGTATCAGTAGTCGCACCAGGATAATGTAGAACTATAATTTCCGTGGCATTGGCAATTGATGAATATTAGCAGCTGGTATAAAAAGAAATGTCAGGAGTAAGTAGATGGGGAGGCCAAGGGGAGGCAGTGATTCTAGTTTCAAGTCGAGCGGAGCGCTCGGCCCGATAATCCGAGTGACCATGACTGTCACGGTCACACATTCTGCTCTCTGCCATCATGTCTCTTGTCCAAGGCTATTCTTCCGGGGAGGACGACGACATTGACGTTTCAAAGGATGTATTTGGTCTCTCTTCAATACCTCATGCGAAGAAAATGCGCACAGACGAGCCCCCCAGGACGCCGCTTGTGGCTCAGGCCGCGCCTCACGTTTTGTCAGAGGTTGGTTTTCAAGCAATAACTGTTCAATCGTCCTTAAATTTCATGCTAGGATCCTCTACACCAAACGTCTCTTATTACGCGACCAACAGACACGCAAATGAACGTGAATATTCCCTTCAGCGACATGACTTTACCGA
>NW_026848739.1:0-20993 GCF_030435595.1 Desarmillaria tabescens | reverse complement strand
CGAAAGTATTCAGCCACCTTCAGGGCATCGGAGCCCTTGGTCATAAACCAGAATGAAGAACCGTCATTCTCAGTGTAACACATAAGATTGTGTCCTGAGGAAGCACAGAGATCCTTGTGACACGGCGTGAAAGTTTCGCCTATACCAAGGTAGCACATCAGGGTTTCCACGGCAGCCTGTTAGACTTGAGAACTGCACACATATACCTGGAAAACAGAATTACTGACAGATTTTGGTAGATTCGTCAAACAGTTTCGCGGATCGTCTGGGAGGAGGCGGGATGGAATGACCCCAGATTTGTGCAGCCATTCATACCAGTCTGCTGGACATTCGGCATCCTTTCCATACCACCTGACAGTCTCTGGCATAGCGCTGGTTAGAAGACATTAAAAGACAGACACGATATGAGCAAACCTCCTGGCGTAAGAAAACACGGTGTTGAGCGACAGTGCTTCGCAAATTCCTCAAGAGGGACAGTACGATCCGACCAATCATGAATATTACGAACCGCAATATCTGTTGCCATGAGGCGCGTTAACGACGAAGAGATAAACAACTCACTTTTCTGCCCGTGCTCTCTGAGCCATTCAAGGCTGAATTTCTGGCCTAGCCATCCAGGGTGTTTGTGCCAGCCCTCAATGACCAAGGGCTTCGTATCGCCGTCATATCGCTGCAGTATATCCTCCAAGGACTGGCCGCCGACTGCGGACACTCGAGGTATCGGGAAGAATCGTTTTCCCTGTTTCAAGAGACCTTCTAGAGACCAGTCTCTGGTGGTAAAAGAAAAAATCATGACAATCAGGTCGTATCTTGGTGACCGTACCCATTTCGATACTGGCAGGGCCGGTAGACGCGTCGCAATCTGAGCAAGAATGGGCGGTCTCGGCACGTGACGAAGGCAATTTGTCCGGACTCGATCGATCCCAGCCGGGAATGTCTCCCCACTGAGGCTGGCTGGCCATCGTCCGTCGACGAATTGCTTCCAAACTGCCCATGGGAGATACTTGTGATAGCTGTAAGAGAGCAGTCCCTGGGCGCTTAACCTCTTATACTCGGACGTCCGCAGAATCCCACGATTCCGATTTCGGGGTTATCGAGGGACATCATCATCAGCCCCTTCTGCAATGTCACAACATCGCCTTTGCATACAGCAACATGAACTGAATAGCAGTGCGCCATTTATGAAAGCTGTAGCGCCTAATGGCTGTATGTAAGCTTCAGTGTAAATATTCATATAATTGCCCCGAACTTGGTTTACAGCATAACAGCCTGCAGGTGATGGACCTGGAATCATCAACACTAGAGCATTTCAACAACGTGTTGTACCGCCACACAGCGCTTGCTATATTTTGTCACTTCACATCGTGATAAGGGAGCGATAGTATTCAAAACTCCAACAGTCTGAGACGCAAAATTCACTAGTTCAACTTCGTCGTAGATTGGAAATCTTTATCATGAAGAATGTGTGTCGTCTAAGTAAGAACGAAATGGAAAGAAATTGCAATCACTCATTCTTCGGTGTCTGCTGACGTAGTAACGAGAGGAGAGGAATTTGGTCCAATTTTAGCGTGCTTCGCCTTGAAATGAAGCACAGCACGAGGCGCCTATATGGTACGACTGCACCAATTACACCCAATTCGGAGGGAGGCACTTAGTGTATTTAACGCCGGCCCGAAAGTTCGAAAATCAGAAGGCGGTTGTGTTCAGATAGCACTCATCAGACACAAAGCGTCGGAGTAGTATTAGAAACCTCAGGTAAAGCCCAGAAGATAACAAGAAATCTCGGTTGCTGAAACCCCCAACTATCCCTATTAATCATTATGGCAACTCTAGAAACCAACAAAATAGCAAGCTCCAGGCCAACCCAGATGACACAGAGCAAGCACAGATCGACCACATCAAAAAGCAAGTATAGATGTAACCAAGTTCCGACAGTGATACGTACTCAATACTACGTAGTGTTGTCATTAACCTTGAAAGTTTGGAAGCTTTGAATGGTCAGAGTTACAGGCAGAATATATGCAGATACAAGTCCCGTGAGCACCAACGAGTACCGGCCGAGGTGGGTAGGCGAATCAAGCTCAGATCTTCACTGTTCGGAACTCAAACTTTAGAAGTTAAACGCGTCTTGCGTCTCACCACGTGTATTTCACGTGATGTGAATTCTAACGCGTCGCGTCTCAGGAATATTATTCATCACCTCTTTGTTCGCGTCCCCTACTCCCCTTCGTCACTAGCAATGTCCGCAGTATCCACGTCCCAACCGGAATTCGACTTTTGGGAATTCGTCAATTGTGCAAGATGCCAACTCCCTTTCTCTTCGGATGCCGGCGCGACCATCCCGTTCTGGTTGACGGAATGTGGGCATATAGTCTGCAATAACCATCTCAGTCAGTCGGATGTCTGAAGCCTTGGACAATCATGACATTTTGAGGCAGATGCTGACCAGAGTTGTACGGTATGTGGGTCACCCGGCATTCAGTTGGTGCCCCTTCAACGCGAGGTGAGTCACCAGCTTTCAAGCATTTCATGTTCATTGAATCCAGACCACCGATAGATGGAACCACCGATGTCCGACTGGTTTCGATCAATACCGTATGCGCTGGACTCTATTGCATATACAGCCAAAGTGTTTTTGATCACGTCTTTGTCGAGCATTTCCTGACTGTTATCCAGTTTCAGCAAGAGTCCATGGCTGCTCAGATACGGTACTACAGAACTAGGCATCAACAACAGAGGGCGCATATAGAGAAGCTCAAGCGCGAGATGGCGGAACTGAAAAGGTGCGTGAGGCTGCTTGCCTGCAAAGACACAAGACTCAATGTCTACCATTTCAGAGCGAACCAGTATTTAACGGGGGGGAATTATCGTCATACCAGCAAGGAGTCGATTCTTCACAGCAGCATGTATCATCGCAGAGACGACCAAGAGCCGTCGGATAATATGAATGCGCACGGGAAACGCCCTATGGATCAGCGGTACGCCTCACCTTCCTGCTTCCATAATTATTGTGAATGTACTGGTGCGCCACAGGCCGATGACTACTCCAAGCCCCCATTCCTCTCTGATAGGACCCGATAGGCTTACCTTGCCGCCTGGTCAACAGCCACCCAATTTGTCCTATAATCGCACAAACGACATGGCACCACAGGTCGTTAACGATGTTCGACAGCAGCGGCAGCAAAGGCCAGCATCTCGTAACCTTGCGCAGTGTGTCACCTTCGATTATCATGATTTGCTATAATCTCAATCCCTTTGCTAGGCAATACGTCTATGTCCCGCCGTCGACGCCACACATGCCTCCACCTCAGTTATCGCACATGCAAGCACCACGAAACGTTCAACGAGCAAGAGTAAATCAAGATGTTTCACAGGGCGGACTATCAGCAGCAACTCCTTCTCTCACCAAATTCAAGCCCGCTCAAGTGCAAGGTAACAACCAACCCCGGAACATGGGCCCACCGCCCACGCCAGTACATGCACGAGCGCAACAGCGACAATCTGTCAATGCGTCAACAAATGTTCCTTCTCGTCAGCCTAACACTGGAGCTCCCCCCTCAAACCGATTCCTTCCTCCAGGAGAAAGATTCGCTCCGCCCTCATCAACAAATACTGGTGGAAGAGGATTCCTACCTCCAACATCGACAACAGGTCCTCAACACTTCGTCTCTGCTCATAGTGCTTCTCTTGCAGGATCTTCAGGAACTAGGGCGATGCCTCGTGCTGGAACGGCTATACCAAATACTGCTGGAGGTGGAAGCCAAAGGATGCCATTTGTCCCTGGACAAGGATTCAGGTGAAGGAAGGCCTGCTCTCGTTGTACAGTGATTTCCTTCGTCTAGGAGCTGCTATGCCCAGAGATATTTATAGATTTTGCTTCGAAGTAACGATGTATCCATCCAACAGAGCTGCATTAGGGAGCCGCAATACAAAAAGTTCGAGATAATATTATGATGGAGGGGTGCCAGAGGGGTGCCAGAGGGTGTGTTGATGACAAAGAGGGGCATGTAGGAAGCAACCAAGGCGCTGATACATAGACTGAAAATATTTCAGTGCTACATCTTGAGAACAAGAAGGCTACTACATACAGAAGATTGGACAGACCACCAGTTCCCTCCTTGGCGCGCATGGGATGTTGGTTGAAGTACTGGTTCAGGCCGAACAGAACTGAAGGCCAGGCAAGGTACCTCTCAAAGGATAAAATGGTGAATTCCTGGTCTGGAAAGGACAAACTTACCTGTTCCGCGTCACCATGATTAAGCCAGAGAGGAACATGCCAGACGTTCCAAGACCCTCTGCAGTATCATGAGCAGAGAGGGACTGAATGAATACCGCAATGACATACCACTTTCTCTATACCATGTCGGAGGCAGAGTGAATTTTGTAGCAAGAGCAGCGTCTCTAGGGTCGTCCTTAGTCGACATCGTGGACGATGATGATGAGGTGTGACGAAATTTGAAAAGATTGGTTCTATCGCGGACCACGTGCCGCTCCTATCTCTGGACCACCACTGACACCAGTACGCGCTTACTCTATGACTTCTGGCGTTGGCGACGACGATGAGCGACAGTCTCTTCTGAATACTCGTTCTGGAACCCACTATGACTCTACCAAGACTATCGTCGTCGCTAGTGGTATTGACGGTGCTGCAGTACATCGGACCGAGGGCGACTGTGAGCAGCGATAAGGACTCGGCTCCAATAATATTGCTCAATAACTGCTAGCACGTAGCGGGGAGTCCTACGATAATGTACCTCAGGCAAAGCGACAGCTCGGTGCGTTCACCCTACTACTCAAAATATTATTCATCCAACCTCAACTGTCTGCTGTCAGGTCTATTCAGCGCCATGTTTCTAGTATTCAATCGAATCATTGGAACTGGGTATAGAGTAGTGTCCTTGCTATGGCTTCAACACATGATCTCTGATGTCCAAATTGAAGTATATATGCGACCCCAAGCAACATCCTGCGCTCGTCTGGAAGCCCGGGCCTTGCGCTTATTATGTGGCTAGCCGGTGCGAGTATTGCAGCCGTAGGAACGGCTGTTTACGTTGAACTTGGCACTGTATGCTCTGCACTTCGTATCTATCTAAGTTGTGCACTGAGACATTCTTGTAGGGACTGCCCCGAAGTGGTGGAGAGAAGAATTATCTCGAATTCATATACAGACGTCCCAAGTTCCTAGCAACTTGCACATTTTCTGTTTATGCAATTATAACGGTGAGTCTTAGCGTCTGTAGGCGTCGCTGTTACCTACTTACAAGCTCTTCAGGGCTCGTCGGCTGCCAACAGTCTTGTCTTTGGAGAATGTTCATATTTCCTCCCTGTATTAGTAGTATTCAGCTGATACTTCTGCAGACGTCCTTCATGCTTTGAATGTTGAACCGGCCCGATGGAATACTCGTTTCGTAGCATTCATGTGCATATCTTTTTGCTGCCTGCTCCATGGTACCACATTCAAGTGGGGACTCCGTCTTCAAAATACACTAGGTCTTTTCAAACTCTTCCTCCTTTCGTCGATAGGTATAGCGGGCTTGTTCTGTCTGGTCGGTGTTCCCGGATTTCGCGTTAGAGACGAATACGAAGCTCCCGATAATCTCCGGTGGGATCAGCTGTGGCAAGGCAGTAACTCCGATGCAAACGCATTGATATCTGGGTTATACAATATCATTTGGTGTGGTCTATTATTGCATTCTGTCCTTTAATGTCTGATTTTCTCGATTATAGGTCTTTTGTTGGCTATTCTACGGCCAATTATGCATTATCTGAGGTCAGAAACCCTGTTCGGACGATCAAGAGAGCGGCACCTCTGGCACTTATCTCTGTAACTGCGGTCTACCTGCTTGTCAACGTTGGCTACTTCGCTGTAGTTTCCAAAGGTGATATAGTAGGAAGCCGGCGGATTGTTGCGTTAGTGGATCCATACACGACTCCTTTTCATTTAATAAGTTATCTTGTAGAGCTTTATTCTTTCGAAACCTATTTGGACCGAACACTGAGCGAGTGAGCTGATGCCTCCAACTTTCCTCTAAATCTAACAGTTTGTAGGTTCTTAGCGTATTTATTGCCTTGTCGACGCTAGGAAATCTGCTCACTGGCCAGTTCAGTCAAGGGCGCAGTAGGTCATTCTCCAGAATAGATCCGAGTCTTTTCTCAGGCGCCGATTCTAGTCATACAGGAACTGGGCCGAGAGGGGGTGATTCCGGTATCATGGTTCTTTGCCAGCAACAAGCCATTTAATGCGCCCCTGGCAGGGCTTGCTACGAATTGGTTCTTCTCTACCATGTTCATGGTTCTGCCTCCACCGGGAGACGCCTACCTGTTCATGATCAGCCGTGAGTTTTCAGCGGATTCAACACTTGTAATCTCTCAACATTCCATCAGTGTCATCATACTGCCTTGCTATTATTAATGCTCTTGTTTCCCTGGGTCTTTTGCTACTGTATACTTCCGCGTACAAAGCATGGAATTGGGATCCACCATTTCGAGCACCCAAGATTGTAATCGTCTTGTTCTTCTTGTCTAATGTGTTCCTGGTACTCGTACCTCTAATACCTCCTGCACCTGGATCAAGAACATACGAGCATCTGCCGTATTGGGTGAGTCTGTCCACACCTACGCAAGTTGTAAGCTAATTATTCTCCTCAGTCTCATGCTGTTGTCGCCTTTGCTCTATCTCTCATCGGTGTGGGGTATTGGTGTGTTTGGTGTGTTTGGCTACCTCGAAAGAAAGGGTATAGATTAGAAAGGACTTGGGTTCTGCAGGAGGATGGAGTTTCTCGTTGTGTATTCCGCCAAATTTCTCTATGATGTATTAGATCATCATCCATTCTAGTTAGCTCCTATTAACATCACGTGTGTATATTTGTGTTGAGAGCATTTGCCAAACTTTGACTGATCGCTGACAACTTTCACAACTTACGGACTGACCACTACCTAGTGACTATACCCAGAATGCCTCCCAAAGCCGATATCAACAAAGCAGGATGGGAGCAGAGCGAATTTCCTATTCTTTGCGAAACATGTATGTGCCTGCCGTCTGAAATCGTACTTTGCCTGTTCAACAGTATTCTAGGTTTAGGTGATAATCCGTTTATTCGCATGGTCAGTGCTTCTTTCACCATTTCAATCGCTTTTTTGTTGATTTCATTGTAGTCGAAGCAAGAGTACGGACGCTCTTGTGGTACCTGTGCACGACCGTTCACAGTATTCCGATGGAATCCAGGTTCTGGCATGCGCTTCAAAACCACCGTCATTTGTCAAACGTGTGCCAAAGTGAAGAATGTCTGCCAGACGTGTCTTCTCGATCTTGAATATGGTCTACCCACGCAAGTCCGTGATACCGCTTTGGCTCTGGAGAAGGACGCGCCTACAAGTGATATAAATCGGGAATACTATGCGCAGAACATGGAGGCCAAGGTGCGTTACTATCATTTACCTCATTATTCTCGCCTCAAATCCTTTATCGGTAGCTGGAAGGTGACAAGTCCGGCCTTAGCAGCGGACGAACGCAGTCTGCAGGGAAGGAAATGTTGAAGCAACTGGCGCGGACAGATCCTTATTATAAGCGCAATCGACCACATGTGTGCTCCTTTTTCGTCAAGGGGGAATGCAAACGCGGATCTGAATGCCCATACCGACATGAGAAACCCGTAGAGAGTGCGCTGTCACACCAGAATTTGCAGGATCGGTACCACGGGCGAAATGACCCCGTAGCCCGTAAAATTATGGCCACACACGCCGAAAATCAGGGCCTGAAGCCTCCTGATGACGAGACTATTGTATGCCTTTCCATTATTTCCTTGAAGCGCTACTGACATCATTTTCAGACATCAATATTTTTATCTTCACTTTCTCCCGAATCCACGGAACTGAGTATACGCACCACCGTTCTCAAGTCACTACCTAGTGTTGAGCCAACGCAGCTACGTTCTGTTGTTCATGTAGCCAAGTCACGGTTAACATCTCCCCACTGACTTTAGCAACATGGCGACTTATCGTTTTCTATCTAGGTGTGCATTCATCAACTTTAAGGAGCGAAGTATCGCTGAACGTGCAGCTGAGGCGTGGGCTAACGGTCTTGAGATTGATGGAGAACGAATAGCGATAAAATGGGGCCGGAGCAAAGCGAAGCCACTTGCCCCGACCGCAGTGGCGGCCGCGTCGTAGACTTCATTCCCGTTGTCTTGTATTATTAGATAGATATTTGCACGAGTATTAGCGTCCTTTCCTTTGAGGTAAATGTCATTGTCTGATTAAACATCCATTATTATTTAACGTAGCAGCTATTAATCCTGTTCCGTGTCATCGTAACTCTAAGCTAGCCTTCCAATTCCGTACTTCTAACCCAGTAAGCCTCCCACGGCGACAGCGCTTAACCAGCCAGCCAGAGGCGCAACGTCAGAACCTGACGTAATAGCACGCCCGAAGTTCACTAGGCCTGGCCCAGCTAAAAGGATTTTATCAGACATGAGACGGCTGGCACGAGTTGGTTAACGTACGGCAGATGCCTGAAATTCCCCAGCCCACCCCGAACAGCGCTGCTGCTCCTGTCAGAATTTTTATATTAATCTCTCCTCCCGTTGGAATCGCCCATGGGCCACCGAGCATGGGCCTCCGCGTCCCGCAAAAGAAGTTGTATAAGATGATCGAGGTAGGTAAAGCCCCCATAGCGAGAAAAGCGAGTGATGGATCGAAAGCAGAATGGATAGGTAGGAGTAAGAATGTCAATACTTTGATCGGGTCAATGAGGTTAGATAGAGAAAGTGCAAGTGCAAAGTTGAATCCGTTGTTGAAGTAGGTAGCGCGTCGGGCTAAAATATTCGGTTCTTTCGGAGCGACATCCTCTGATTTTGGTTTCTGCTTGTCCTATGTTAGTCACGGCTGAGTGGGCAAGAAGGCAAGAACACTGACATTGTAGAAACAAAGAAACGCTGAAATCACTAGAGGGATTGCTTGTAGGGCAATAAGTTTTTTCCCCATCGACCCTAAACTCCAGTCCCAAGATGGGTTTGAGGGGCCCAACTTTGAACCATGTAACAGACGCGCCGTTACCGCTGCCGTGGAAAAAAAAGTTGCGGTCGCGGCAATTGACCTTGAAAGCGTGAGAATGGCATGCATATATTTACATTCGAACTATTTCTTACCTCTTGGATAGTCTGGAAATGCCGCAAATCATATGTCTATCGGTTCAACTATCGGTAAATCAAAGGCACAAGCGGTAATCGGAGTTACTAACCCGGATGTACATCCATTAGACATCTACGAGATAGGCTATTAATTCATGTGAACAGGATCTATAGAAGCGAGATACCTTGGTTCCTAATCCTACAAGGAAACCGGATAGCAGAACTTGTCGTATTTCGAGACCAAGTACTGCTGTATTTGCGCCTTCGAGAGCTCCAATGACAAGTCCTCCGGCGAGCAGCCCGGATACACCCGCCAACGCCTCTATATTCCCTTTTACTGCGCGGTGAAAGAAACCGGATATTCCGAAGACATTTCCGTTCAAAAGCAACAGAGCATGCACTGGGAGAGAAAGGCCAAAGCCGCCAATGAGGGATCTGAGGGGTGTAGGCGTTGACATGCTGGTTGCTAGAACATCAGACTGAGAGAAATTTTTGAGCAGTGATCTTGGGAAACTTGAAGATGTATCGTTAGTTATATACCTCTTCTCAGACATATGACGATCATCTATCACGTGATTGGAACAATCCAGCCGAGTCCCGGCCCGCGTGCGATGACTGATATTCGGAATTGACAGCAAGAATAGAGTGGGATGGAGGGTGCAAGATCCGTCCCACCAAGCGAATTCTGTGCGACAAAGTACCTCTGAGAGATAGCTGAACACTTGCCAGGAGGTCATTCCAGCGCATTAGATTGGTATAGTTAGAGACAGTTCCCGTTCTAGGTGAATTCCGAATGCAACCACAAGGTCACGCAAGATTCGTAAGTTTATTACGGATTGATGAAGATGTTGCTAATAAGCACTTACGCATGGGCTCCTCCCAGCCTTGGGATATCACAATCCCGAAATTTTGCACGTTTGACCGATGAAGACGTTGAGTCGGCAGGCAAACTTTAAAGAAGCCTTTACGTCGAAGAGAAAGTGAAACCTCCGGTACTGTCGACGTCTGTCTAACAAACAAAATCGTAGACGACATGAACGAATGGCAGCAGCTGGCACGACTGCGCGCCTGTCTTCATCGCAAGCAGGGAGCCGGAAAGGGGTATACAAGATGTCCCTAGGGCTGATAGGAGTGAAGCAAACCCTGTAACCGTTCGAGGATAATCAAAGTCTAAGTGACGGGCACGCTGTCAAGGATACGTCCGCGTCTTTTCAGCTGCTCTCCGCGGATTCTCGGACTGTAGGATGATCCAAAATAGAGCCTTTTAATAGCCTTGAAATGATACATTGAATCAGCCCGTTGACCGATGACATTAGTCTCTATACGTTACGCACCAACATAGACTGCGGTAGAGGTATTGATCCACATCTTGAATTATTCAGGAGTGCATTACAAAAGTTGACTTCCTACTACGTGGTTGATGTCACAGGTTGGAATGCCGATTAGCAAGGGAAAATCACTCACTAGTTGACAGGGAAATATGCGAGCTGCTCTCGCAGAACTTGAGTATAGCCAAGTCAACGGCGCTGCATTACCAGATTCTGAACTTTTTTCGCCACAACTTCAAAATGGGCTAACATTCTTCCAGCCAGCGAGGAGATTGCAGGTATCGAATTTACGGTACCAAATTTATCCAAAGTCAGCTAGCTCTTGTGATGGCATTAAAACCTCGATGGATGCTTGGAGACAGAAGTCAACATTGAGCCGGCATTTTCCGAGGACTAACTACTAGAGTTGATGCCATCATCAGTGCGTAGCAAATCCATCCTAATAATATTTGACAACTTATCATCGTTAGAGTCATTGCTGGTTCCTGGTCGTGCAGAACTCGCAGGACAGGATAGCAACAATTTTGAACTCTAAAAAACAATCTAATCCATAATGTCCTATACAACCTTACTTTGTACCCTTCTGAGGCAAGTCCTCTTGGCTTGATCCCAAATCCCCCTCCCCTTGCCTGTCGATATCCTCCGTCCGAAGATAGATTTCAGAATCGACCAATCCAGGAGCATCGACAAGCTGCAATGATTTCCCTATCAATTCTTTCCACATGGTGTGCCCATCAACAAAATCGCAGTGGACATTCTCTACGCCCATGACATCAACCGAATGAAGACCTGCAACGTTCCAAGTCACACTCGATACGCGTGAAAGTACGGCGAGGACATAATCGTTCGTGGAATAACCATTGACGAGTCGGCCTGATACTAGCCGTCTTATACTGGCCCACGTCGCCTGGTCTGTTGATACGGGAGTCCCGAAAAGAAAGACGTCTTCAATTAGATCCCCAGTGTTTGATGGTGGAAGGGTGGTGAGGTACTTCAGTGCCTCGAAGATTACCAAGGATCCCAAGGAATAGCCAGCCAGAGTCGCCGGCCGCTTTCCAAGGCACGTTTAGCTAGAAGATCTCCTAAGACTGCCCCAGCCTTGATAGCCAATGCCTTGGAGTTCATCCAAGGATTGTCTGTAAACAGAAGTGCCGAAGTGAGCATAACGGGTCCGATCGCCTGAAATCTTTCACCATACCAATGATTTGCCCTATCTTCAGCCACGCAATAGGCGCCAAAGAGCTCATCAAACTCGCAAAGACGGTGCGCTTGACAATTTCAATCTTGATGTATTTCATGGTGTGAGATTTGATAAGAGTGAGAAGCGCATCTGATAGCTCTTGCAATGCTTGGACTTCCTAGTAAGCATCAGAAACGCCAGTAACCAGGAGTTAAAGGAGTTACCCATTGCAAAGCAAATGTGTTATGGCCTCCGAACACAGTCCAAGGCGTTACGAACGTTACGATAGGCGACGATATCCACCCACTAACACAAAGCCGGACGGCAAGGGTTTCTTCGGACTGAACGCCCACCGGCAAAACAGCTAAATCCCGTATTTCCCTCGTATGTCTCTGTACCATATCTGCCGTAGACTTCGCGCCGTACACGCCAAATAGTGCCCCACAGACGACAGAAGATCCTGCTAGTCCGCTGGCTAGCAAACCTGCAATCGTCCCACCGATGCCGAGCCACCCAACGACAGTTGTAACTCCAGCACCTACAAGCGGCGCAGCCAAACCTCCAGTGACCCCGACCAATACGCCCCCAACAACTGCGCCAAGGCCCATCCCGGCCATTCTCAGCACTTTATTTCTCTTTGCGTGATCTTTGGTAGTAGTCTGGGTATGTTGTTGCGCCTCTTCGATGGCACGGTCTGGATGTCTAAGTGTAGACACTATGATGTCTTCGTCCATGCTGCCAAAAGTGTTCAGAAACGACCGCGTCCTAGCAGAATACTCCTTGGACGTTGTGATATGCAGGAAAAGGATGGCGTTAAGGATTCTCTTAAGGTCCCGCTCATGAGGTAGTTTAAGCAGTTGACCGGTGGAAGTATCGGCATAAGGATCTAGTTCAGGACAGCTTTCTGAACCTGTCGTCAGCGATGTTAACGTACAGACGACATTGTCGACCGTACCTCCGTCTGGCTCTCCGCATACAACCCACGTATGTTCTAGTAGCTGTTGCGCCCATGCATTTAACCCTTTATTAAACGCATTTCTTCTATCGGATTTCGCCTTTTCTGGCAAAGACGACAAAGAATATTCTGCCAAGGCGTAGAGCTCGGGGTGTTTCTATAGGCTGCCAGACGGCGAAAGATATGCTGGAAAACGGTTTCACGTTCTTGCTGCGTTAGCTGTTTGGGCGGCGTGAGCTGAACGAGGTTACTTGACATGGTGGTGCTGCAGAGAGATGCAACCAGCTGACATCGTGAGGGTCATAACCAGAAGGCGAAACTGCTCTCATGATGTCATTCCCAAATCCTGACACCTGGAATTTCCCACCATGCGGCGCAACGAAGTTGAGAATGAGGTCGACATGGAAGGCGCCGACGACGACGCTGAGCGTTACGAGGGCGATTCTCCTGAGGAGGAGGATGGCGATGATCCGGAGGAGGAAGACGAGGACGACCAGGTCGGTGTTACCGTTCTAGACGAGGAAGATGCTCAATCTGTACGTGCCCATGTCCCTTCACGTCGCGCTGGAATCCCATCTTTCTGTGCCAGAATGATGACGACGCCATTGTAGAAGAAGAGGACGACCAGCTCAGCAATACTTCGTCGCAACCAGCACAATCATCGCGACTCAAGATCAAGTTGAAACTCCCCACTGTACCGAGCTCAACGTCCAACACGGCGACACCAGCACCGGAAGAATATCACCGTCCACCAAAGAGAGCTTCTGCTCGCACAAGGAGGATAGTACCGGGTACGGTTGGATGTCTCTTCCTCAATCAGCCACAGCGCCTAATTGTCTGCCGCAGATTCCTACCTTGAGAGCTCAGAAGATGACGATAATGATGATGATGACGATGAGAGGTCTATGTCACCTGAATCGGAGTCGACACCTCAAGCTAGTCCTTCGAAGAAGCGCCTCACGTCAAGGCAGGCCGTTCTGGCCAATGTGGTCGACTCTTCGCATGTTTCTTTGGGTACGCGGCATGTTATCCCATTCACGTTATTCGTAATTCACTTGCAAGTTGCAGATGGTGACACTGCAGTATCCGTGGGCAAGGGTAGGAAAAAGCAACTCAACGAGACCGAGTTAGCCTTGCGTCGGGAAGAGACAGCCAGGAAGAGGAAGAATCTTTCTGAGAAAAAGTTGGAGGATGAAAAGGTGCGTCTTGTCAGTGTACTAATTCGTTGTCTCATGCTCTTTGCAAAGGTTGAAACTATCAACCGGCTACTCAAAAAACAAACACGTCCGCGGGGCGGTAGACGCAACGGAACTACTACTGGAACGGGCACCCCGTCCGGAGTCAAGGTGCAGAACGATAGCGATGAAGAGGCCATGGAGGTGGAGGGAAGTACAGAGGAACCTGCGCCTGCACCTATAATACCCGTCATGTATCGATGGATATCCTCGTCGCGGCCTCCCCAAGTTGATCCTAGTCCTGGAACTGAGGAGAAAATGGACGTCGATGATACGGTCCCGGAGGAGAAGATGGATGTTGATGGTGCGGCAGAGAAGGAGAAAACCGATAGTAACGAAGAGAAGAAGATGATTCTGATGTTCTCAGTTCCGCCGTCTTTGCTGCCAGAGGGCGAAGTGCACCCTCCTGCACCACCAAGGCCAATACCCCAGTGCAATGTGGAAGGCTGCGAACTCAATAGAAAGTATAGGCTCGTTAGAAACTGGGATATGGGTGCTTGTGGGATGGCACATTTGAAGCTACTGCAGGCTTAATGGTTCGTTGACGAACGAGCTGGAATGCAATGCTATTTATTGGTACAATAGGTGAATCGATGAATGTTCAAAATCATTGGTATGGACCATGTCTCTTGAGTAGTACTAGATTCATAGCAAATATAGTCCAGATTTTGAAATATATGATACACGTGCAATGCAAGGAAAAATGAAGTGCTAAGATCCTCCCAATATCCGGCGATACTGGTCAGGTTTAGGCCAGAACTGCCCATGAGATCCTGGATGAAAAACAGTTAGGTCCTGAAATACGAATAACTTGCACGTAGTACGCACCGAAAGCGATGACGAGTCTAAGGGACATGCAAAGCTGAACGAGTTGGAAATGACCGGTGAAACCGTTACTATAAGAATGCGTATGGCGAGCTGAAAAACGATTATGAGGCACTGCAGTACGGCAGAAAGGCTGGGCTCACCGTTATCTTATAATTGACATCAATATTAGTCTTTGTGCCGAGAACCCCACATTTCTCAAGGAGATCTACGAGGATGGCGCTGTTGGGGTCATCGGCCGTGGTGTATTCGATCGCGAACGGGAAGGTAAAATTGGTCTGCGAGTGCGAGGCGAAATTGATGTTGCTGGAGGTGCCACCTCCAATGTCCGTACCAGTGCTAGAGCTGTTGAGAGGGTAGAACAACTGAGGTACAGCGGTGAGCGGCAAATCGGCAACGGAGATTGCGACAAGTTTACCTCGGCCGTTACTTTCTTCAGATTGACTGAAAAGTAATTCGGATTGTCAACCCTATGAGAAAATGTCAATAAATGAAATGCAATCCACGTCTAGAATACGTACGAGATGTTGCCAAGGTTTATGTTGACACCGTCGTTGGTGAGTTCGAACTCACTACCACCGGAAGACATTGTCTGAAGTTCACCGATGCTGACGTTGGGGGGCCGAATCCACTGCATACATGTTAATATTGATGTGGAAAACCAATGAGAGACTAACCAATGCAGGGACAAGATTATGCTGATTATTAGAAAAACAGCAATCAGAAGGGTGCAGCAGCAGAACCTCCCAATACACCTTGGACGACCTCCCTATTTGACATCAACAAAATATTCACTATAAATGAACTTGCTTACCCTTGTCCAGAGATTTCCCTGCGTTTCATATCGATAACTCTTCAAGGTTTGGGGAACTCTGGTTGGAGCTAAGTAACCAAGGGGAAATAGGACCATAGAGACGTACTTTTCCTTGGGTGGAAACTCTCCACGGTCAAAGCCACTAGTATTGTCAGCAGCGTCTCTGGCTCTGATACCCGTAGGTGAGTCAATAGAATCCGTGGTGATGTGACTTTTCATAGTGGCTTGCCGATGCGGCCCACGGGCGTCTGTAGGTTCATCTCTATAGCCAGAGCCATAGTTATCGTAAGCACCCTCGTCGTAAGTAGCATGGTTGCTGATGGCCGTAAGGATTGAAGTCGGGCTGGGTGTACTGGGCGTCGTGCTCGTACCGGCCGTACTGCGCAGCGTACGGGTCTCGATAGGCCATGAGGAAGGATTATGTGGTTGATACAGAAGAAATTTGACGAATGAGAAAACTAGATATCAAGTAGAAGTAGGGGCAGAATGGGAGTGAAAGGTAGAAAGCTGAAGGGGCCTGTCGGTGGTCGCTGTGGTGCGCTCACCTAATGCCGAAGCACAGCCTCGGCAGCTGCGAGCGTTCTGATTTCCAAATTTCACCGCATCTTCTCCAAAAAGCAGGCCAAGACACGAGAAATAGCAGGAAACAAATCAGCAATTGGCCCTTTGCAATGTGTTCCAAAGCCTGTCATTATATTCCCTCTCCTAGCCTAGGCGGGCGCAGCCGCTGGCAGCGAGAATAGGGGCCACTCAAAGTGATGCCAATCATGCAAATTATGACGTCATCGTCACTTGCGGTTAGTCCAGTTTCTGTTCACTTCGTCGTCCACTCGTCGTCCATTCCTCCCAATGTCCTTTGCAGATATTTCTGTTTCTCCTTCGGACCCATCCATCTCGTCAAATCTCGGGGGTTGTCTCTGCTCGTCGCCTGGCAGCTCAAGGGCAAAACTGTTCTCATCGTCGGGGGGGAGAAGTCGCGTCAGGACGCATTGAAGCCGTTCTTTCGCGGACGCAAAGATCGTTATTCTCGCTCCAGCCAAGGGCCTTCACCCTCGAACCAAGCGATTCATTGAACTATATCCGGACCGTATCACATACTATGACCGTCGTTTCTCTGGGCCCGCAGAACTCTACAAGATGGACATGGTCCTTACTGCTCTCGACGATCCAGCAGTTCACGCCAAATCGTCGAGCTGTGCCGCGAGCAAAGAATACCCGTCAACGCTGCAGACATACCTGATCTATGCGACTTCTACTTTGGTGCTCAGATACGCGATGGTCCCTTGCAGATCATGATATCGACCAACGGATCTGGTCCCAGAATAGCAGCATTACTCAAGTCAAAACTCAGTGCCGCCTTAGGCGGCTATGAAGGCGAGGCCATCAGGCGAGTTGGAGAGTTGAGGGTCCGCCTGAAGGAGCGTGCACCTGGCATTGGAGGAGCTGTTAGTCGACGCAGGATGAAGTGGATGTCTCAACTATGCAACGAGTGGGACATGGAGGATTTGACTCAACTGGACGATGCAATGATTGCGAGGTTGCTTGATGAAGGGTGGGAGCGGAATCGCGTACCGTCTTTGCATGACGTTGGTGGAAAACCGAAAGTCAAGCAAGGGAAGGATAACCCTCAGTCGACCTGCCAGGATCTTGATGCAGTCCCCATGGTAGTTCCACGGTACTGCCAGCTACGTTGGGATTCATAGTAGGCGGCGTGTCTGTCGCTTTACTGCTTATGTATCATCGCCGCTGAGAGGTGTGTACTCTAAAAGGTTTTAGTATATTCATTCCATTGATTACATTTAGTGATCATTTGAATGTAACGGTCTAAAAGCAGGAAAATCGCGACAATAGTGAATCTGTACAGTGCTAATTGGTCGACGAGTGTCCGACCGATCGTACGAGTTTACCAAAAAATCACCCTTTTGGCACAAGTCCAATTTGAGAAACCAGCCTCCCGTGTGTGAGCGCTGGGAGGGAGACAGTACTGTACATGAGTTTGTAAACGAAGCAAGTGTTCATGAATAAGTCCGTCCGCTAGTCCGAATTGTCCATGTCGAAGGTAAGAAGAGTACTGTCCAGGGTGGGTGCTAAAAACACGAAAGCTCTGTCGATTCGACGAGAGCGAAACGTAAGCTAAAGGAAACACTACGAGAAAGACGGAACGTACCTGGTGATTCAACGAGAGTGATAAGCGCTCCCACTGAGACCACCAGGGAGATATAGTCCGGGAGAAAGAGAGGCATGGCGAAGAAACTAGAAGCCCGTTAGATTCCGCTGTGCCACAGCATTCAGGTGACACGTACTCACTGGTGAGACGGTTGAGACTCCGGGAGAGGCTCCCGTGGGAGGCTGAGACCGCATACAATGGAAGGCTACGCGCTGAGGGAGCGGCCGACGTCTGCGGAAAAACGTGAGATATGGGGGGGAGACCTGAGTTACGCGATCTCGTACCAATTAGACTAGTGTAAACAGCCCTTATTTAAACCCGATAAATCTCAATGATTCAATTCAAAATCCCTTTCAGTTAGGAGGGTGTCAAAACATTCCGATTCCAAAGGTCACAAAAGCGGAGCACTACTGCGGATCGCCAATTTGTCGGTGTTACTGGCAATAAAAACATCACACGGAGCATCAAGGACTGACTGCAGGCGCATGGATCCAGATCGCGAAGACCTTGTGCCCAGGATGAAGGCAAAAACCGATTGGAACGGCCTCCTGCTCAACACACGGTTTCCAGGAACTAGCATCCGATATCACCCCATCAAGTTCATCGATTAGAGACGGTCTGTAACGACAGCGGAGACGGAGATTTTGATACGGAAGCAGAGACGTAGACGTGCACGAGGAACGAAGGCGCGGAGAAACAAACAATCGATCTCCTCTTTGATGTAAAAAGGATCAAGTCAACCTTCAGGAATGACAACACAAAATCAGATGGAGGACTTGCACAGAGAGTGTGGTGCCAGCTAATCTTAGGTGATGGCAAGAGCAACGAACAGTTGGTATTTCAGACATCCTGAAGATGGTGAAGGGAGCTAGCTAGAACAGAGACTATGCCATAGAACGGCTCGCGACGCTAGACCTCAAACGACCTCAATGATAAAGAGGAAGCCAAGTAGAGGTGATAACCCGGCAATGACAGTGCCTCAGAAAGTAAAGGCAACATTAACGATGTCCTGCATACGAGCTGAGCGCCGAGGGGTGTAGACCAACCCAAGGGAGACAAGGAGGAAACGCAGCTCAGGTGATAGTGGAGGAAGAGAAAAGATAAACGTTTAGATAGACGAGCTTTATATAGGTCTGGGTTGCGTCATTTTCGCCCTCCGCTTTTTTGCCATTGGCCTAGTGATGCTGACTAAGCGAAAAATTGCCTCATTCTGCTTCAGTTCCGATACAAATCTTTGTCGGCAAAGTATTTTGTCCTTACCATGCCAGGCTACTCTTCCCCTTCCCCTTCTCCACCCACAGACATCTCAGAGCCTTCCTACTTCCTAACTTCATGGTATCGCCCTCTTGGGATTCCCCATTGCGTTTCTAATGGTAAGTCTATGGGGAATCCCTTCGTCAGATTGGTGCCGGCCTGTACTTTGTCACAGTCACACTACAAATTTTCTGGTCCCGATGATTACTGCATTTGGGCAGGGGCGGAAACCCGAATCTTGCCCGAATCTCAGTTTACATCTGGTGCTGCTTCGCCTAATTTATCTGGTGATATAAATTCAGCGCCATACGATGTAGTTACAAATCCCTATTATCCTTTTGCTGGTACCACTGTGTTTCTTGGGGTTCCAGTCGCTATGGATTCACCTTTGTATGCTCGAATGTCCGGAGATCTAGTCCCGGGAACGTATTACAATGGCCATTACGTCCCTACCTCCGCAGAAGTGACAGAGTACCAATCAACCCGTGAACCTTGGGCTTCATCTGTAAAATACGGCTATTACGGATTATACTTCTTCGCCGTGACCATCTTCATTGCGATCTTGTTTAATGTTCACTTCAGGATTCTTCAGCGACGCAGGCGAGTAATATCTTCATTTTCTTCATGTAAATTTCCTGATACACGGTGCCGTAGCCTCGCCGCTGCGTCAGCATCTCAAGCGCTGACCTTGCAGGATAAATCCTACGCCCTCTTTCGACTTCTCACGTATCCACGCATTCCTATCTCAGTCAACAGGTTCATCTCTCCGTGGTACACTGCAGGAAACCAGGGCCAGACGTTACTTCTCGCTGCGGGATTTTTTTCACCACCCTTTACTGCTTCGCCGACACATATTACTACAGGCCCCCGTTTTGTACGCTGTCGATTCAGTTTTTTCGACTTGATACTCATCAACCGATTTTCCTAGACGGATCTTCCCCTCTTGGCCTGCGAAGCGAATGGCTGGCCATGGCGATGCTCCCATTCTCATTGTATTCGCTCACAAAATCAACTTCATTGGTACTTTGATAGGTGCACATATTTGCTTGCCTTCTTGAACATACACTTAGATTTTGATATAGGTAGCTCCCACGAGAAGATGCAGGTACTCCATCAAGGAGTGGCGGGCTTGCATTTGTATATGTCCTTGGTACACACCATTTCCATGACGATACGCTCCATTCGGTAAGCTTGTATCCGTTATAAGCTATGGCAACAGCTTAAAGTCTTCTTAGGGAACGCGGAATTCGCTATGACTTTTGGAATAATGTGAGTAGGACAAGCCAACAAGTAGTCGTGAGTCTAAATTCCGTTTCAGGATTCGTACTATACCGGTTTCATTGCTCTGGCGCCGTTGATCTGGCTTTGCTGTGCCAGCCTTCCAATCTTCCGCAAGGCCGGGTACGAGTTTCTGGATTCTTCATCTTGTAGCTGTTGGCAGTGAGCTTCGTGTTATTGAATGTTCCCGCTGCTTCTCATGTCTTTCTAGTGTACTTTGGATTCTTGTGGCTTCACTGCTGGGATTCCCTCGACGGAGGGTAAGTCTTATTCATGATCTTGCCAGAACCCTCGACTTATGACAAGATACCAGAGACTACATGTATGCGACATTTGCAGTCTTCGCCTGGGGCGTTGTGCTTCGTGTTGGTTACATGATATATGTCAACCTCCATATCCACGTCGCCCGTGTCCATGTAACACCATCAGGCATATTACATCTCCGTATTCCTACGAAACTTCGATGGTCCCCCGGTCAGCATATATTCCTTCGTTTCCTCAGTGTACGTCCATTGGAGTCCCACCCTTTCTCCATCACTACCATACTGAATGGCAACGACCAACCGAACGAGATGTCCTTTTACATCGTACCTATGAAGGGTTTCACCAGTTCTCTCAAAGATTATTGTAAACAAGCTGGTGGTCGCCGCGACCTCTTTGTTCTCCTCGATGGTCCCTTCGGACATTCAACGCCAGAACTCCGAGCTTTCGACAAGGCTTTGCTCATCGCTGGAGGCAGTGGCATCGCGTATATTCTGCCCATCTTTCAAGATCTCGTTCGATGCCGTAAAGGCGAAGTCGGTGCGAAGACACGGTGCAACAAAATTGA